>NC_053418.1:29974828-30042328 GCF_016859285.1 Xiphias gladius
TGACATCTTGCCCAGTGGTGACAACTGGACCACAGTCTGAGATGTACTATATTTTTGAAGGTTTACACATGACTGCCTCAAAAAGACAGGCAGGAAAAAACACCTTACTTTCCTTCTGTTTTCAAGTTTGTGTTAGGCTGGGATCAGACTACAGGGTTTCTTTTGTCTATCATGATGGTCACCATGTCAGATTAGGCAATCATAGTAAATTCTTGCTGCATCTTGGTTGGGAGAATGGCAAAGCCACAGGTTTGGCCTTCACATCCTTGCATGTCGTAAGGGGGGAGGGTCATGAAATTGAAAACATGCTGTCAAGCAATATCAAGAGGATGCCAGACCAGCAGGCGGTGATATAACCCCCGAGAGAGCTCTCTGGTGGCTCTCTCTATTGGTCACTGTGAAGGAACACGATGTAGGGAAGTCACATTAGGCAGGAAAATACAAGAATTTCTGACATGTTAAACTTTTCATTGGATATCATGGGGCATCCCAGATGCCTCATCGCTGTTTGATTATGTCTCGCTACGAGGCCTGTTCATCATTCCCAAGGTTCATATTCAGACCTGATGCTGGAAATTTGTCAGCCATGACAACATCATGTCACAATCGGGCTGAATTTGTGTAGTCTGATCCCGGCTTCAAACACGTTTAGTCAAAGTACCTGCAATTCAAAACAGTAGATAGTCAAGAATATACATAGCATTTTTTAAAAGTCAGTCACGTTTTACCGCATTACTGTTTCTCTACATGCCTGTAAAACTTCAGTTTTAGATCTGATTTTCCTGACAGTCAACTTGTAGAGACTGGAAACCTCGACAACAATCGTGCTCATTGTGATTGATTAACTAACCGAAGTTTTGCATCTTTGCAAGCTGATTTTGCAAGAAGGAAAAAAATTACATTGCACTTTAAAAATGGCCAGCATCATGCAAAGAATATATCAGGATAAAACATATGGTAATACTTTAGTAGTAACAGCTAAGGGTACAGCCAGACTGTCATTTTATATCCAGTCTTATTATTAGTGCCATTCAAATTCAAATTACCCTGAAACATTCAAGTAAGAAAAATCTGACTTAAACAATCAAGTCTCAAGTTTGCAAACAAAATGAAAACAAAACCCATTGCAATTTTGAGAAAAGCTGAACCTGTTGACAGTTTGCATTGCAGTAACAGAGACGTGGCTGTTAAGGGAAAACTAAACACCTTGCAGTAGAGCTTTGGTGGACAGGAAATTCTGTTGTAGTTAACATTTGTTGAACCACTTCCCTTTTCTCTCTTACTGAGTGTCCTTCAGTATGAATTCACTGTATGACCTGGAAACAGAGTGGCCTTGGAATACATATTATCAGTGGCATGTATACTGACAACACTTCACTGAGAACAGAAACTACATCTTTGACAGAATACAACACATATTGTATTTCAGTTGAGGAAAAACTAAACTTAACTGTACTATATGCTGTATTTTAGCAGCCACCTTCATAACAGTGTAATAATCCTGATAATATATTTCCCATTCATGTCAGGTCCTCTCTTCCCACTCTTTATTCCCATTGTTAATGACTTATTGAATTGAATTATTATCATTTATTACATTTAAAAGAACATTAAAATTCCATTAAAAAAATGTCACATTAAACTGGTGGCTAAAATTCAATAAACAACTGTCAACCATTCACAAATTTGTCTACTAAATGATGCTACATGTAAATGGTGTATGGCGAAAGTCTTTGGTAATCACTGTAAAAGTCTCTCTGGCAGTAACATTTACTTAATTAATGGTAAATTTATTTAACAGAATAATTACACTGTTTCTCTGGACTTAGATCGTTTGTTAAATGCTTAGGAGCTTCCCCCTGGGCTTAAGTGTTGTTTATTGTTTACTGTAAATTCTCAAATCATGTTGAGGGCCCTTATTGACCTTAAATGCAGAGAAATTCAGGCCTTTACTTCAAAAAGGTTCATAGTACAGACAGGACTTTATTTATTATTTCCCCTGTTTTCTGATCTGCTCCTCTTTTAATTTGCTGTTTGCTTTCAACTCAAAGTAGTCTGGAAAAAGGGAGGGAGCCAGCCATGAGATGCAAAAAAAAAAAATTGAACCCACTTCTTTCAGGTTTACCTGTTGTGTTCATAGATTCAGTATTAATGTTCATTTCCACAGCACTAGTTCATCAGTACAACAGACTTGTCACCACTCTGCTGCCTTTACTGTTTTCAATCACATTTCCAAGTTCTTCTTTGCTGTTGTTTTGTTCCCAAGTAAGCTAGTGTCAATGACAGATAATACCTCCAAAACCAATGTTTAACATTAAATGCCTTCCAGTGGCTCAAAGGGCATAATCCCTCCCTTCCCAAGTAGACTTTTAAAATTAAAAATGTGCAGGAAGTCCTAAGTTTTGTTGACAGTAGCTTAACACTAAAAATAATTTTAAAAATTCTTATATATTTAATAATTTTTTAAAAATCTTTTTTTGTGTTAAAAAGAGAAAGTGAGGACAACAGGTGAGAGTGACATGACTCTGTTGTACTGATGGATTTAGTGCTGTTGAAATTTATTGTAGGATCTGGCCTTTATGCCCCAGCTGTCAGTTGAGAATTGACAGTAGCTTGTACATTTGAGTGTTATTTGGGCAGCTGTGGCTCAGGAGGTAGAGCAGTAATCGGAAGGTTGGTGGTACCATCCCCGGTTCCTCCAGTTCGCATGTTGAAGTGTCCTTGGGCAAGATACTGAACCCCAAATTGCCACGGATGTATCATCAATGTGAGAGTGTGTGTGTGTGTGTGTGTGTGTGTGTGTGTGTGTGTGTGTGTGTGTGTGTGTGTGTGTGTGTGTGTGTGTGTGTGTGTGTGTGTGTGTGTGTGTGTGTGTGTGTGTGTGTGTGTGTGTGTAGAAAGCGCAGTATGTATAGAAAAGAGCAGTGTATGAATGTGTGTGTGAATGGGTGAATGTAGCAGTACTGTAGAGCGGTTTGAGTGGTCGATAAGACTAGAAAAGCGCTATATACATGCTGTCCATTTACCATTTACCATATTTGCTACAAGCTCAGTGTACAGTCCACACCCTTTGGCAGTGCAGAGCCCCAAAAATCCTGTATTAAGGAAGCAGACTATGCCAAATATACAATTGTACACTATGCAGTACACCATGTGTACCTTGTACATCCACATACACATGATGTTAGTCCTGAGCTCAGTCTACAGTATTTTGGGTTACATTATCCATCCAGCAATGAATATATTATATGAATATGAATATATTTTCTAAAGAAGCCAAATTAAAAAGCATTGGTTTCCTGGCACTGTTTATGTGCAATTCAAAAGGCAGTGTGTTTTACTTGATATTTTTAAGTTGAAGGGTAAGAAATGGACTGAAATTCATGTATACAGTATATATCAGCCTGGGTTTATTTAACAACAATAGAACTTGACTCACATTCCATTCCTGCATCTTGTGCAAACACCTTGACATAGATCATCAGGTAGTGTAACAGGGTCCTGTGTGAGTCAGCTCTATGTTTGGACACACTGGTTGGACAAGGGTCTAAGGTGTAAGAGGGGGTATTAGCTAATTACATTATGACTGGAGCTACTGCAGGTGCTGCATACAGAGAATACAAAAATTAAACAGATGGAATGGAAACAACAAGCACTGTAAGAATCGACTACAGTAGAGTTGAAAAGCTTTCCAGTTTGAAATGTGAAGTGCAAAATGGAGCTGCAGCCTCGACTCTTCAATAATGCAGCAAACGTATGAAATGTGATGAGAGGGAGTATGTTCATTTGTCAGCAAAATTCACATACTCCCTCTGTGGAGAGCTCTGCATTGTGCAGAAAGGATTTGGTGGAGGAAATATAACTAGAAACAGGCATTATTCTGCCAGTGAAATAGCAGCATGGCAGAAGTAGTCAGGGTGTAACAACCTGGTTACAGGCGTAACCAGGCCTGGTTACGCCTCTACCATTAAGGCTGAGTCCAGCATGTCATCCCCTCTCTCACACCTGTCTTTCCTGTCTCTGCATTGTCGCTGTCAGTAAAAAGCTAAAATTCCCAAATATAAAAAAAAAAAATAAGCGGTCAAGGTTGGATGTGTAGGTTGCCTTCATGCCCACAATCAGGGTTCAGTTTCCAACTCAAGAAAATAGGGTTTCTACTGTGTTCTTATTTTTCTTATTTATCAATGAAAAAAACACTCACCAAAGTGTCACAGTTGCCTAAACTGAACATAATAGATATACTTCGGAATAATTATCGTGCTCCCAAGTGTTTTTCTAATGTGTTAAGTTCCAAAATATCAACAGTGAACCAGGAAGAAAATATTAGGATTCTGGGGCACTACTGGGTGCTGAAAATTCATTGGGCGTGAACATCCTTTCACTAATTGTTACTTTAGCCAAACTTTAGCCATAACCTTCTACATTGTCACTTAAAGATGAGGCTGAGCAATAGAACAAACCAACCAACTACTTGCTATAGCTGTGGATAGAAGGGTAGAGGATGAGGACTGGGCTGAACAGGTGGGGTTGGCTTGGGGAGTGATAGTTGATTGCAGTAAGTTTAAAGGGTGTGTGAGGTCGGACTTTGTCTTGTTAAATGTAAACAGGCTGCTCCTGGGCGGTCAGCAGGCGGTACATGGCTGCAGGCATCGTCTTCATGTGGATCTGAGACAGTCACAAACAGAACAAAGCATTTAATTCATGTAATTATTTGTAGTAAATTATTCGTAGTAAATACGAAGATCAAGTGCCAAAGGCTATCAGTTGTTGTCAATCCAGACAACCAACTCAGCACTAAAATGGCCACTGCTACTGCTGTTGCAGTAACAGCACAGTTTTGATATTTTGATACTTTATTTACATCAAAAAGTTTGTTTGCCAAGAGAACACAGAGAAAGACAAAGTAGAACAACCAAATTAAAATGTTGCAACCTGCAAATGACAGATATTTTAAAACTGACCAAACTCTAATGTTCTACTAGCAGCCTGGGGAAATTTCATGGCAAGGCTGGTGTTATTCTAGTTTTTTTTTTTTTTTACAGTCACTAAACCCCATGAAAGGACCAATGACCAAAAGAGTGACGACAAAAATGTCTGTCTAGTAAATGTTGAGAAAAGAGAAGATATTTTTTTCAAATTACTCATCCCATTGTTTTATGGGATAAGGTTGGTGATATTTTATATTTTGATTATGGTCAACAAATCCCAAAACCAACCGTGTTTCAGTTAGTCTCTTCTGACTTCCCTAACCTGTCTGTGGCTCTCCCTTCCAAGCACATTGGCTCCCACTGAACATATTTAAAAACATCTAACAAATACATGCTGTAGTTTCATTTATTAAAAAAGGTTCAATAATTTCTAAAAAAGAAAGAAAATAAGTAATTTCTTAAAAAGAAAAGCTGGACACTAATTTTTAAACAAGTTTTACTTAAACAGTAGAATATGCAGAAGAAGTGCATTTGTTGGTATTTGTATTTTGTGAGTATTTACATACGGTATCTATCAGGAACCCTCTATTATCTCTTCTTTACAACACTGAGTTGTATTTGAGGACCTACACTTGGGTTTGTATACATTTAGCTTAGTAGTGCCCTAGGACTCTACACTAGGAGGTCAGGATGCTGTTTTAAAGCTTGCAGTGCTGAGCTGCTTACACTGGGTGCAATGGTATGCAGCTTTGGGTGTCATGTATCTGTTGTTGCTGTTTATAACCAAGCAAACAGCACAGTTGGAAGTCCTTGCTTCAAAGCCAATTAGGAGATATGATGCTGTTTTTTCTGCTCAGCAACTGAGCTGTGTTATTCACTGCTAATAACTCCAATGATGACATGGCCATACAGTGCAGAAATTCATATGATACCTGCTACTACTATATTTCCCCTTAGTTCCTTCAAGTAGTATTTGGCCAAAGGGCTTTGGTAAACACCAAACATTTTACTTGTATGCAGTAAGTTCATCAGGTCTGTGAAAGAATCCAAATTAGAGTGTTATGTCTATGTTCAGTGTGATGCCTCACCTCTCCCACAGCGCTAGACAGGATGTGAACAATTTTTTCCTGGGGCGTGGCCACCACGCTCTGGCTGTTGATTTCAATGATGCGGTGACCCACTCTGACCCCGCCTCGTTCAGCAATGCCCCCACGCATAAGGCTACAGATCTGTTAAGGGACAGATCAGCTCTTTACATGACAATCAAATTTCAGTTTAACAGAACAGCAAGTATCATTTAACATAAAAACAATGCAGAACCACAGTGCTACCCACAATGCCATTCTGGACACTGAAGCCTAGCTGGTAGCGGAGGTCTGGCCGTCTGATGAGAACGGTGGTCACTGGGGGACATCTGACAATGTTCAGTTTGATCTGAAACTGGTTTTTCAGACCCTACATAAAAGAAAGCATATGGTGAGATACTGGGTCAGAATTTCTGGCTTTGCCCTAAACTGGTTCTTCTCCTACCGGGAAAATAGACAGTTCTGTTTATTGTCTGTTTCAGTAAACAGTTCTGTCTCCTTAGTGGGCAGTGATAGGTTCAATCAAGGAGCCTTAGACAGCCTACAGACTATACAAAACTCTGCCACATATCCCTTAACTAAATGGTAAATGAACTGGACTAATACAGCGCTTTTCTAGTCTTATCAACCACTCAAAGCACTTTACACTGCTACCACATTAACCCATTCACACACACATTCATACAGCGCCCTTTCTATACATACTGTGCTTTCTACACACACATGCACACTCAGACATCAATGATACATCGGTGCAATCGGAATTTGGGGTTCAGTATCTTGCCCAGGGACACTTCGACATGCAGACTGGAGGAGCTGGGGATCAAACCACCAACCTTCCGGTTATTGGATGACTCGCTCTACCTCCTGAGCCACAGCCGCCCTAATACAACTAAGTGATGAGATTACATCACACCTGTTTAAACCTCTTTACGCTGACTGCATGTTCCTTATTGAATTCATTCTTTATCTTTATCATTCTTTATCTATGCTGGGGGTGTTCAGTGGCCAAAAGGTTGAGATGCATACCATATACAGGTAGCGACAATGGTTTGACTCCGGCTGTGGCCTTTTACTGCATGTCAGCACCCTGTCTCTCATGCATTTCCTTTCTAATTTATTAACATAGCAGAGATACAAATGTAAAATGCCAAAAATAAATCTTAAAAATAATAGTCATTATTATAATTTAATGCTCCCTTTAGCTATTGTTTTATGTATGTATGTAGCTATGTATCACAGTTTGTAATTTTTTGCTTAGATTTTGCTATTATGTTGTTAAGTATGTAAAATAATTTAAGGCCTGAGGTACAAAAATTATCAAAATTGGGAGCCAGACAGACAATGAAGTCCATCATTAGAAACTCAGGGGTGCAGTTTAGGCCTAACTTTTCTATGTAACCCAAAGCTAAAAAATAATTTCAAAAGTTCTAATTCTAACTGTAAATAAAGATATACAACTCATAAGAAAGATAATAAGTCAAATGTAGTTTTGAGATCTTATTTCATGAAAACACTTTTCAAACAAAATTCAGGACAAAAGAAGTCAGTCTTTAAAAAAAATATTCTCTGAAAACCACTTCCACTTTAGTACATTCACATTTGATGAAAATAAAGAAAACATTTCATCAAAACAATGATTTACATTGTATATATATGTATATATATATAAATATATATATACACACACACACACACACACACACACACACACACACACACACACACACACACAATGTATATATATATATATATATATTACAATTGTATCTTAAACAAGAGTAGATTTTCCATAATGTCCCAAAAAGGAGTTACCACTGTAACTCAAAGGGTTTGTGTGTGAGAGTGTGTCTGGTGTGAGTCCAGGCTGGGAGAGAGTTAATGTCTAACAGAGGTAATAATGATAACAGATGGTAATAATGACAGTTTAGAGAGCTTGAAGTGGTGAGAGCAGAGAGGGGTTAATTCCTCTTTGTAAAGGGGTAATGATGAAAAAAAGGAGGAACATTATTTCTTGGTTGGCATTTGGAAGATTTTAAAAAGGGCAGTCACCAGCATTAGAGGCAGTGAGTGTCACCAAATTCAGTCAAATGATCTAATACTATGATTCTCCAGGTAATGAGTAGTTCTAACAAACATCACAGGGGCAAAAAGGTACAAAAGAATAATCACCAGTCATCAGTCTGATGCAGGACAGGGATTCTTTACTCCACTACAAAGCTTGCAATTATCAAGTATAAACTAAAATCAAAATGCATTTAAGCTTGCTTGGCTTGTAGTTTAGATTAGGCTCAAACACTTGTTTCTAAGTCATGCCACTATTCCCAGCAATGTGTCTGTCTTCTTCTCACATACACTCCCTCACATGTCAGCAACTATCATTCTCTCCTCTGCTGTGCAGTCAGCAGTCAGTGTGCTGTTTCTTTGGCTGGCTGCACCAAGTACTGTGCAACTTTTGTTAAAAAAGTGCTATATAAATAAAGTTTAATTGTGATTTGTTGAAACACAACCTGTGCACCTGCATAATCAATATCTTCATTTATATTATCTGTTATTAAAAATAACATCATACACATACCTTTATGATGCTCTGGCAGGTGGACAGTGGCAGTCCCACCAGACTGGTCCCATTGATTGACATGATCTGGTCTCCTATGTTCAGTCTGCCAGACCTCTCAGCCGGGCCAGCATGCATCATGTTTGCAATGATGACAGTAGGCAGGATGGAGCCCCACCCACTTTCCACAATGACCACACCCAAAATCTCCCCCTTAGTTTTCTCTATGAACACCTGAGCTCACATCAGGCAGGCCGCAAGCAAACAGAAAAAACACAAGTGTATTATCACTTTGCATACTTTAAATTTTACAATTTTCCACATGGTAATGCAAAAACATATTGAATAATATAAAATAGTATAGTTTTAGTGGTTATTGCATTGCGTACCAGAATGCTTTCATGTAAATGTGACAATGAGAACAGAACCTTTGGAATTTGGAAGTTCTGAGCAGCAACACTTTATGAACCAGTAGCAGTGGTAAATGAAGATGATCATTGGCCTTGTGTGACATTGTTTGAATAATATATAGCTAACTTACATCTTTGCAGTTCTCAGACTTGGAGAAGTGGATGAGGTCATCATTGTACATGTCCTGAGTACTGAGCAGGTCACTGTACTCCTTCTGGCTTAGGTCCTCAGGGTTAATGCCATTGGCCCGTAAGAATTCCTGGTAAGCCACGCTGAAGGCCTGCCCAATAGACTGTGCAATCAACTGGGCCTAGAGGACAGGATAGATAGACAGAATTTCTGAAATAATTGTAGCTTATCATTCTTTTTGTCATCTTATGGTCAGCTCAAGTTCTTTTTAACTTACGGTAGTCCATTTCACAGATGATTAAAGTGTCAAAATTAATAGTACAAAAACTGCATGTTGTCCTGACTGACAAGCAAAGACATCATATAACTTTGATTTTGGACTCACATCTTCAGACTCAAACACGTGGCATATCATCTTGTACTGGCGCTTGCTTTCTTGACCTGGGTCTGAGGCTTCCACATTTTCCTGAGAATCAGGTCGAGGCATCCTGCGCCGGGCCATCAGAACCACGATGTTGCCAATGTCAGCAATGTAGGAGATGGTCCGCAAAGGGTGGTCCATCATGGTATCCTGGAAGTCAGAGAACCATAACAGTCCTTTTAACATCTAAATCTGAGGATAGAAACCAAACTAAGTAACCAAACATAGCACATTTTATTGAACCCAAACAACTAGGTTCAAACGGGTTCATATTGGAAGTTTTATTGTTCCCCTGAATCCAAAATCTTTTTCCTCTTACAGTTTACTAATCCACTTTCGTGGTAGCAATCCATTTGCACAATTTTCCATGTCAATATTTTTTTCTACCATATAGCCCCTTGGGGTCTCTGTACAAAAACAGAAACAGACTGAGATACCCTGCATCTAAGTTGGTCTAATCAACAACATATTGTGCAGAATTGACATTCCAAAAAATATATTCTGCTGTTAGCCAGGGATGGATCATCCCTGATAAATCCCTTGTGGATAAACTTTTTAATCTTCCATGTACACACAGCAGTCAGGCAACTACTGTATGTGTACAATGCTGCTAGAGTCACCGCTGCTTGTCTGCTCATGTGTTCTTATAAAGCAAATACAGTTGGAACACCATGACTGTTTCAGTTAACTACTGTTAGCCCATCACGGTCCCTGCATACCACTAACATAACTCTATTAGTTATGGATGACATTTATTTCAAGAGCTTCTTATCTCTCACATGATATAAATCACAGGATGCACCTGGACTTTAGACTCAAACTAATGCCGTAACTGCTTGTTCTGTTTAAACATTTCAGAGGTTAGCTGTGTAGCCTGCTTTATTTCCTGTCCATAAAGTCTTTCCTCCCTAAATGAATTAATAGCGGAACCATTCCAAGAAAGCAGTCACTGGTCTGTCCCAAACCCTAATCAAACTATGGCATTAATTTTTTAGTTAATTCACTGGTTAGCAGCACAGGCTAACTCTATAGCATCAGAAGTCTACAATTTACTTGGCTCCATTTTATTGTGCTCTTCAGAGACCTTGTATGTGTGTTGTGCTTCAATCAGAGTGAGTACCTGGGAGTCAGCATTGAGTACTTTGATTCTCTGGGTGGAGATGAAGAGATCCACCTCTGTCATGGGCTGAGGCTCACCCTCAGGGGCCTGCACACATATACACAACCACATCCACAAAGCAATATTACACACAGATTTATAAAACATAAGGCATTCATAAAAAGGCCAAAATGTTAGTAAGAAGATGTTCCTGAGTGAAAAGACATTCAAAGTAACCGTCTCATTACAACCAGCACACACAGTGAAAGACAACATACTGAGAGCTGAAGTTGCTAAATTAATTCAACTTTCTGATCCATTAACCCCAAAGTTAGTCTTTGACTAAGAGACAAGTATAGATTCAAGCTGCAGAGTTAACTATAACAACTCCCAACAGATAATTCCAGTGATTTCCTCATTTTGGTCCATTTACTTTTCGATTTTCATAGCACAGCAAAGTGAATGGCAACCAATGGCTACATGGACGGAAGGAACCAGACATACAAACATTTCAAACACTACAGCAGGATTTGGAAAGTGGTCAGCTGTGATGTAAAGCAAATTGATTTGCAATAAGTAATATGGACCTTCACATATGTTGCCATGCACTATGTCTCACATTTGAATTAACCTGTTTACTGTCATCAAAAAATATGCAACAGTGACTAGTGCATTCTAACTGAGCACGGTGAAAATAAGACACAGTAAACAGCAGATGTTAGATTGGAAATGAGGAATCATTTCCAGTCATTTAATGGAACATGTTTGTGTGAGCTACAATAAATTGACAACAATCTGAGCAACAGTTTACTCACATTCTGGGGGCCAGTCAGGAGCTTTATTCATAAATATCCCTAAATATCAAAAAAGTTCAATATAATTTTTTTTTTTTCTGTCCAGTCATCATATAGTCTTTATATTCTCTTAATATATATGGCTTCCCAACAAGGATTCAAAGTGGATTACCGGAAAATGTTATGATATATATGATAATGTAAAAGATCCATTGAGCTGCATAAAGATCTGCATTTCTTACTGTGTTTACTATCCTAGGCATGTGTTCCAGTTTTCGGTACATAAAGTCAAAAGAAACCACCAAGATGTTTTTCCTCACCATAACCCTGGTTTACAGAATGTACAAATGCATAAAACTGTACTGAATATTTTGTTTGCATTATGGTGGTATAACAAGCTGGAATTTTTTAGTAAGTTATGTTACTTCCTGCTTAGTGTAACAAACTGTGACAGGTGCCAAACCACAGGAAACTCATTTTAAGTATGGTTGATTTTAAATTCATAAATATATATATTTTGCATGAGGCTGATTCATCTATTTCCCGGGAAGATGTAATGCCATGCCTCTTCTTCAAGTAAGATGTGAGCATATTTTTAGTCCCTGTGTGGCTAGGCTTTTTTAAAAGCATTACTCCACCCAAAATCTGTATGAAACAGATATACTTGAAAGGCAGATGTAAAAAGGTTGCATTTCCATTCTTCTTGGAATGCTGTGGCCAATGTGCATTTGTGGATTAGTTTTCATGGATAAGTTACATAATAGTAAAAAGTCAATGAAAACATCTAAAACCGCTGCTGCAGCATTGTCACTTCTCCTATGTCCATACATACCAATTGTCAATACTTAAATATCTCCAAAATGAAGCAAAGCTTGCAAGCTAGTTCAGGCTGTCAACTCAAGTTGTCCAGTACACTCACATGGCATAATCATCTCACAGCAAAACATATCCAACACATCTTTGTGATTATTATGATTAACCCAAGACAGCAGTGCTCTGCTGCCAAACTGCTCATCTTAAAGCACTGCTGTTCATACAGCATTTCAGAAGCCTCACCTTCACCCCAGCATCGCCCTGTAGGCTATGAGTCTATACATTCCCCTAGTTATGATCATCACTCCCCACTCCCTGCTGAGCTGAGGTCAATGTTTCCTTGTGGGAAATGATGAGGTCAGAGCTTAGATACCCATCATTAATGCTGTACATGTTCTACATTCACATAATAATCCTTTCCATGAAGGTTGGATGACTGAAATATGGCCTTATATCTTAGCTCACAAGTATGTATGTCCACTGATTTGCCCTCCTCCTACTCTTAAATTGGTTAAAGCTGCTTTATCAAAGCTCATTTACTGACTAGCTTGATGAACCTCAAATGTCTACTCAGCCATGCACTTTTTCACATTCACAAATCACATTAGAGCACCTGCTTGCTTGAGAACTTCACAAGATCAGGCATGAAAAGCTCATTGGTAGCAGTGTATTAAACCATATTTGGTGAAGATATTATTGGCTTAAGAATTTTCTGAGGAAAGTTTTGATACTTTTATCTGCCATGAAATTTGTCAGTACTGAAGGGCAATATAGCCACTAAAAATCCAAATACAAAAAAACCCAAAATATTTTACACTCTCTGGGCGATGCAGCATTTTTGATTTTTGTTTTTGGATACACAGATTTTTAATGGCGTAATACCAGAATAGTGGTTAGTCTGATGTTATATGGTTAGAGCTCTTATTCCCAATATTGATCCCAGGACAAATTGTGTGTATTAGCTTTAAATATCTGATGTCCAAAAGGGACATTTTCAGATGTTTAACACGTCATTGGTAGACTACTTCTCTCCCTTGTTCCTTGTGTTCTTCTCTGTTTTCACCTCCATTATGTGCTTGTTTGTCCTCAGTTCATTGTTCTCCCTGTCTGTGTGTGTGTGTGTATGTCAGCATGGAGCTGGCCATGGCCCACGGGGTCTTCTCTCCCACCAACTCACCAGCACAGCTCCTTCTAATCTACTCATCCACTCCTCAACCAGCTAACCCTTGCTCATCCCTCCAGTCTGAGCCAGATCGCTCAGTCTAGCTTGTGTTATAAATGTTAATTGTAAACATCTATTGTTCCTCATGTGTATTGAATTGCTTTCTAACCCCGAGTTTCCCTGTGCTCCAGGTTCATACCTTCAGTCTGCTGCAGTTACTGGTCGTGTCCAGCTCCTTCCTCATTGCCAATTTCCCCAGCTCCTTCCCTCTTGCCTTTTTCCATTTTCTATCATTGTTCCTACTCCAGTCCAGCTCTGCCACCAGCTCAGGATGCGCCTCCTGCTCTCCATGTACATCATCACCTCATCACCTGTCCAGCTCTGCCACAAACCCAAATGCCAACTGGAACAATCGTCCCCTTAACTGTTCAGCTTCCCCTCCTCCGCCAGCCGAACTGCAATCCCCTAACCTATAGGACTCTGGTGAACATTATTCTATCATCTATCCCACTATCTGATATAAATCTGAGTTAACCCTGCTCCTGCCTCATAGTCTGTGGTCTGCATCTTTGGGTCCAAAGCTAAATCATCATAACTGAAGGATCTGGCCACAATGGACCCAGCAGACAAATCTCCTGAAACCACCTGCTTACAGCAGCTGTTTCTATTCAAGTTGTTATGCTAGGCAGCACAAACAGTAGTTATTGACTTTATTAGAAAACAAGTCACTTATCTACCTACCTGAGTGTGTCAGACATTCTCTCCCCTCTGCAGAGGAGCCCATATAGTTAGGTCGAGCAATGGCTGTCTCCGGAAGAGTTTTTGCATCACATAATGTCGGGTGAGTGCATTTACTGTGGACAATTGGGATTTCCTTGCTGCTTGCTCTATACGGCCAAAGGACAAAGCTCATCAGTAGGTATGTGGGTGCTGATCAGCCAGACGAATTCTTCCTCCCCATCTAATCCCAGATTTCAAGTTCAAGCCACTCTATACTCTAATGATCATTTTTCTGCCTCTGCTATCCCTCATTGATTCTGGTGCCGGAGACAACTTCCTGGATTAAGAATTAGGAGTTCAGTTAGGAATCACTTTTCTGGATGGGAGATTTCTGGCCCACATAACACAAAGCTCACATAACCCTGATACTGTGTGGTAATCATTATGAATCCATCAGATTCAAGGTGATCTCTGCTCCCAGGACTCCACTTGTCTTAGGTCATCCCTGGCTAAAATTACACAACCCTAACACTGATTGGGCAGCTGAGAGAATTGTTGGCTCGAGTCCATTATGTAAGTTTGCCTGTTTGCAATCTGCTTTATCTCCATCAGAGGTCATTATCAAGACGCTAGGACAACGTCCAGAGCCTCCTAACTTGTCTTCCATTCTTGCTGAGTACTACGACTTAGGTGAGGTCTTTAGTAAGGATCATGCTTTGTCTCTGCCCCCACACAAACCATATGATTGTGCCCTACACCTTCTTCCTGGAGCCCCTTTACCTTCTAGTCTTCTCTATAACTTCTCCCACCTGAAGAGAGAAGCCATGGAAATATACATTAGGGATTCCTTAGTAGCTGGCATCATTCAACCTTCCTCCTCCACTTTTTCTTTGTGGCTAAGTACCATGAGCTTTTTTTGGGTACATCGTTGAGAGTGGACAGGTGAGGACGGATCAGGAAAAGGTAAGAGCAGTGGCTGAATAGCCACAACGCACCACCAGGAAACAACTGCAAAGATTCTTAGGCTTTGCCTGCAGTGGGTCCACGCATCCCTGTTACCCTAATACTGACTGATACAGTTCTGGTGGCCTACTATAGTGGCTGACACAAGGAAGTACGTGGCTGCCTTTTCTGCCTGTGCTCAAAGTGACTTGTCATCATCCACCTACTGGTCTGCTTCACCTCTTACCTGTTCCCGGTCGTCCTTGGTCACATATTGCCTTGGACCTTTTCACTGGGCTACTACCATCACAAGACAACAATACCATACTCAACATAGTGGATCACTTCTACAAGACTGTCTATTTTGTTGCCTTGCCAAAACTGCCATCTGCTCATGAAAATGCCAATCTTTTGATTAATCATGTGTATAACAGTTGACATTGTCCCAGACAGAGGTCCCCAGTTCAGGAGCAATGGTCAGTCTCTCCTTCAGATTCCACCCCCACACCAATAGGCAGATGGAGAGGGCCATCCAAGATCTGAATATGATATGGGCATATAGAATATGCCCATAATTCCCTGACCTGCGCTGCTACTGGTGGGAACATTCCCATTTGAGGCCTCATTTGAAGCATCTTTGGTTTATGAACCTCCTCTATTTAGGGTGGGTCGTCCACTAACCGGAAGGTCAGTGGTTCGACCCCCAACTCCTCCAATCATGTCAGAGTGTCCTTGGGCAAAATACTGAGCCCAATGTTGTGTGTCTGTTTGTATTTATAGAAAGCGCTGTATGTATAGAAAAGCGATTTATGAATTTGTGTGGGAATGGGTGAATGTGACATGTATTGTAAAGCACTTTTAGTGGTCAATAAGACTAGAAAAGGGCTATATAAGTACACTACATTTACCATTTACAACATCATCTTCGTCAAAAGATGTGTCAAAAGATTCAAACGCAGCTCTTCTTGAGTCAATGAAAAACAACAAATGGCTTGCAGATCGGCATCAAGTTCCATTTGTTCTCCTTCGTTTTCCCCTCCCTTATGTGCTTGTTTGTCCTCAGTTCGTTGTTCTCCCTGTGTGTGTGTGTGTGTGTGTGTGTGTGTGTGTGTGTGTGTGTGTGTCTTTCATCCTGGAGCTGGGCATGGCCACCTGGTTCTTCTCTCCCACCCACTCACTGGCACAGCTGCTTCTAATCTACTTATCAACTCCTCCACCAACTGCAGTATTTAACCCTGGTTCATCCCTCCAGTCTTTGCCAGATCATTTGTGGTGCAAACGTTAGGTCCAAGTTCCAGTTTATTTGAATGCTTCTAACTCAGAGTTTCCCTTTGATCCAGGTCCATACCTTCAGTCTGCTGCAGTGACTGGTCGTGTCCAGCCCCTTCCTTGTTGCCTTTTTCCAGTTTGGAATTGTTCTCGCCTTATCGTCTTCCAGCTCTGCCACAAACCCTGTTGGATCAATCTGCCCTGATACACTCAACCTTCAGTCAAAAGGACTAAAGAACTCTGGTGAACATTATCCTACCATGTATCACACTCTCTGCAATAAATCCTATTCAACCTTGCTCCTGCTTCCTAGTCTCTGTTTTATGCATATTTGGGTCCAAAGGTAAATCATTATAACATCACAGTAGTTTATTTGCATGTTTTAGTCCATCTGCTATGAATCATACTGTGTATTCTTTTACAGATTTCTGAGCATTTTAAATACTGACAATAGAGTTGCAGAACAAAATACGGACTCCAACTGTTTTTCTGCAAGACTGTCAGGTCTTAAGAGTTTTATGTTTGTCCAAACAACAGTTTCATTCACTATGAAAACTATTTGTAAAGGGGAATATCTGTGCACATAAAAGAATAATTTTGGTCTTGTATCAATGATTTTGGTGCATGAATTAACAGAACATAACAATGAACAATATTGTCCACATTTTTATTGTATCATACTGTACAGTAAATTAAGAATGCAATTTCAGAGATAATGCAACTTTGTTTTACAGGAAAAATCTGAAGTCACAACTGGCACAACAAATATATGTATAAAATAAGAGTAACAAAGAGATGGTTAAAGTGGAATAAATGTGATAACAGAACAATAATAAGAATACATTCTATAGGAATGCAGTTTTCATAGGCATCTCAATACCAAAAACACAGGTGCGGGGAATGCGGAATAACACGTCCAAAAATCCAAATGTCATGTCGTTTCTTTATGTTATCTACTATGAAATATATCTGGTTTTTGGTGAATGGACTAAAGCAGACAAAAACACTGGTATGGTACTTTAAGGTAGGTAAAGGTTTTACAGGACCTATTTCTGCTAGTACCCTCTTGAGTAGTCTATTTTATTCCTGAATTCAATTTCAGTGGTTTAAATTTTTGTACAACATATCTGCCCAAATTGAATCTACACCCCACCCCGCACATTCACGCCTGCAATGTGAGTCACCAAGTAACCAAACTGGCATGTCTTAGGCCTCTGAGAGGAAGCCAGAATACCCGGAAGAAACTGGGGAGAACATGCAAACTCAGAAAGGCCCCAGCCGAACCAGGGTTCGAACCCTGAACCTTACTGCCCTGAGGCAGTGACCACTGCACCACCAAACCAAAATCAAGGAACTGCTAAGCAGTTAATAATAACTACAAAGGTTGTATGGTACATGCACTATTGCTTAATAGTGCATGTATTCAGGCTCCAGCAAGTACTGTTTGAAAGGAAGTGATCGTTTCACAGTGCAAAATATATTAGTATGCCATATGATTATTAAGGAACAGTTCAACATTTTTGGAAATACACTCCATGCTGTATTACCCACAAAAATATGACAAGATCAGTTTCATCTCTGTACATCAAGATCCGGGATGTGTTTAGCCCAGCTTAGTACAAAGACTGGGAGCATGGCCCTTTTCTGAGTGTTATACTATATATTAATATGGTTCATTTAGCCCTTTAAAAGCCAACATCCACCTGTGGGCTCTGGGTCTATGTTTCGCTGAGGGAGGAAGTTATTATCATCACTCCCCACACCCAACTGCTGTGTTGAGCTTGATTTTTTCTTGTGGGGAGTGACAAGGTCAGAGCCCAGACATATAACATCAATGCTGTAAATATTCTACATTCACATAATAATCCATTCTGCGTGAGTTAGCTTATTGAAATCATATGATTGTATTATTGCATTCAATACTCATTTTATTGTTGTAGCAGTTTAAGGTGGAGCTAATTTCAACTGTTAATATACTCCTGGGGTGTTAATTCACCAAGAAAACATCATATTTTATAAGCTAATTAGTGAAGTCAGTATGTAAAATCTAGCCATCAGTTACATGTTATTGTAGTGGAATAGAAGTAAAACACATGTAGTCTAAAGTAGTCACACTTAAGTAATGTACAAGTGCTGTAGGTACAGTACTTGAAGTGCACTTACCTTTCCGACCCTGGAGATATCTGAACCCTTAACTGCTCTTAAAACGACAATCTGTCAGTTTACATTTCCTTTTTTACACTTCTTCGGTTTACACAAGATAAAATGGCAGAAACAGTTGCTGAAATGCAGACCTTTAGCCAGGTTGGCAGTGTGGCTCTAACGATGGCAGTGCCAGCCTGTGCGCCCCTTTGGTCCAGTCTGGAATATCTCAACAAATTTTGGATGGATTATCATGAAATTTGGTGCAGACATTCATGGTTCCCAGGGGATGAATCTTATTGGCTTTGTTGAAACCCTGACTTTTCAACTAGTGTCATCATCACACACTCTGGTTTACAGTTATAGATATATCCCCATCAGCCTCAGCTGTACTTATTGTTTAGTGCCTACAGGTATTTTAGCATGCTAACACATTATATTAAGATGGTAAACATACATAACTTCAGCATGTTAGCATGCTGACATCAATATTAAGACTGAAACACTGCTGTGCCTAATTATAGCCTCACAGAGCTTCTAGCATCGCTGTAGACTCTTCTTCTCACATACCGGACTGCTGTCTGTACCAGACACCCAGAGATGATTTGATATGGCATTTTGTCACCTTGCTCTGGGAAGGTTAGCAAGATAATGTAGGTTATTATGTACATATACAATGGTGTATATATACAGTATGTGTATATATATATATATATATATGTGTGTGTGTGTGTGTGTGTGTGTGTGTGTGTGTGTGTGTGTGTGTGTGTGTGTGTGTGTGTGTATAAATATATACACAACATTCAGCCAAAACATTAAAACCGGTAACTGTTTTTAATGTTTTGGCTGATTGGCGCATATGGTTAATGGTAGTTAACAGGTCTGACAAAAAGCAGAGTGTTGCAATTACGGAGGCAACAAAATATCTGATATGAATTCAAAAAATTAGACATGAGAGAGGGAACAAAACAGAACTAACACACAACTAAGGTGCTTGCAGGATTCCGAAAAAAAAACAACAATTCATCTGATTGACAGAAAACTGAAGAGGAAATAAAAGGATAGGACAGTGATATAGACAGACAGACAGAGACAAAAGAGCCAAGCAGAGGAAAAAGAGATGCTTCACTCAGCAATAAGGAGGAGGAGACAAATATGTAGGTACTGCACCTTCTTCCTGTTCTGGGCTAATTTCTGGGCCGTCTGCCAGGCATGAAATAAAGCAGACAGGAGAGTAATGGGTTAGAGCAATGCACAGGAGAGACTGACTGGATCACAGGGAGGGGGGCAGGGACAGGGTGCTAAGTGAATGTCAGATATAATAACCTTGATCTGTAGTGCCACTGTACTGTACAATGATTGTTTGTATGGTTCTGTTTATGTATTTGTGTGTCATGAACATCATAACTGGTGTGAATGTCTATAGTTGGCTACACCCCAGTATACTCGATTTCTATAGTATTAGAAGATGAAGGACTATGCTGGAGGAGTACTAAATGCCAAACCTGGGCCTGCGCCTTTCACTCCCTGGAATCACACTGAAAGTGATTCTAGGACTAAAACTAGTCCTACCTCAGAGCAGGACTGAGAGAATTGATGAGGCTTCCTACACTGACTTTAAGCAGGAGAAGGACTATTCGTAAGAGATAGTGTAACATAACTGTTTAAAAACATTAGGTACAAATTCTAATGACATGTTTTAGTTTTCTGGCAGTTGGGCTGAAATATTGTGCATTCAAAATGCAGAAAAAAGCAACACATTTTTTGAGTGCAGGTTTTATGCCTGAAGACAACATCTGTGCTTCTCGACACTGCTTAGTAAAGCTGACAGTGGATTTAGGCAGGCAACTCAAGTTCCCTAAGCATGGTGCCAAGACCTCCCTCACAACTGAAATCATTCTAGTGTCAGAGGCAACAAAGAACATGTCATGCTAGAGTTCACCATGCCATTGGAAGAGCGGATGGAGGAGGTTTTTGAACGGAAGAGGTAGAAGTATGAAGGCCTAGTCAGCGCCTGCCACAGACAAGGCTGGAAGGCAAGGTGCCTGCCTGTGGAGGATGGGTGCAGAGGCTTTGCGGGACAGACTCTCTGTAGGGCTTACATTACACTCACTATCACAGGCGAGAGGAGAAGGAGGGCCATCTACAACAGCACAGAGGCTGCAGAGAAATCCTCTAGGTGGCTCTGGATAAAGAGAGCGGATCTGTGGGAGAATGCTGCTAGGGCACAACCTGAAGCTTGATCAACCTAGGTTGGGTCTCCTGAGTGCGGGTGCCTAATGTTTGACATACCCGAAACACCTGATGACCTCAGGTAACATCACTGATGATGTGCCCTAGCTTAGCATCAGAAGATGTTTCATTACAACTACATGTAAAGGCAAACAAAACAAGTCACTGAGTTATCTAGCTTATAAATGCAAAATAGAAATGCTAAATAAAGAAATACCTAAAATCTCAAAACTATATTTACCACTAAGAAATTGTCCTAAATGAACACTGGTAACCCACTTGCATAGCGGAAAAAATAAAAGTACATACAGATTAAATTAGAAGATCATTTGACTCAGCTGCTCTTTGTTCTTTTCTCCATTTTGAATTTTACCCTTGTCTAATAGTCCAATCCACAAGTGCTCTACTTTGTAGCTGTTAGGGACATAACACAGTGATGTCACACCTTCTCCTACTGAAAGTCAGTGTAGGAAGCTTAAACAATAACCTGTCCACAGCTAGGACTACTTTTAGTTCCAGTTAAGGTTTCAGCACAATTCCCAGAAGTGATTTTAAGATGCTTGATACATGTACATTGGGGAATGTTGGGTCTCCGTAAATATAACTATAAAGAGTACAGTCTAGACCTGCTCTACATGAAAAGTGCCCTGAGATAACCTTTGTTATGATTTGGCGCTATATAAATAAAACTGAATTGAATTGAACTGAACATAGCCCCACAGAGGCATATATCCAGACTCATGGCACACCAAACCACGCCAAGTATACTATAATGGTAAGACTCTGGTTGCCAACACTTTCCAAAACCTCTCAGCACTGATTATTTCTCACCCTAAATTTGGTAGCCATATATGGGCCAGAGTTTGCTTTTGCCAGAACACAGCTGAAAATGCCGTCACAATTAGCCCATCCTGGGAGGCCAATTTAGTAAGTTAATTTTGTTTCTATAACATGTAGCTTAAATTTTGGAGATGTGGTGAGTCATGGGACTATCACAACACTGATGAGCTGATCAGTTCAGTTTACATTATTCATCCTAGATGTTCTGAAATTAACATTCCAAGAGGAACACTGAGAGGTTTTCTAAACCTCCCCACCCCTTCAAGGCAAGCTGATTAGCTACAGGGCAGAGCCCCCTTACCCTCTGTCTGTCCCAAAACTGTAACCAGGGGAGTTCCTGACAGACATCTGGCTGTAGGATACTATTTGACATCACGGCCCAGCTTCAGCCAACATACTCTGAACTGTTTTCAGTGTTCATTGTCTATTTTCTGTTCATTCTAAAACTGTCCACACTCATATATCATATATCATGAGTGTGGACAGTCAGAGCCTTTGGATACATTGACATATGTAATACTACGACAGAGTGCATTTGCATTAGCCTTCCACTACCAGCAGGTTTCTCTGTTGTTTTTGACTCCGAAGAAAACTGAGAAGCTGACTCTCAGCACTTTTGGTAGAACTACATCACCCTTTAGTTCGGGTCTTCTATCCTCAGTGTGAAAAGAGGCAGACTCCTGGGACTGGCTAAACAAAAACTGTCAATAACAATGGCTAATGTCGGTCAAATGATCTTCTTCATAGAAATGTTTAGGGTCAGTAGTTGCACAGAGCTGTCTAGTTGCTGACTGTCTTAGGTAGGACCAATTCATTATGTGCTCCAGGTACAGTGCATTCAGAAAGTATTCAGACCCCTTCACTTTTTTCACATTTTTTTAATTCAAATTCATTTTTCCCTCATCAATCTACACTCAATACCCCATAATGACAAATAGAAAACAGAATTTTAGAAATTTCTACAAATTTATTAAAAATTAAAAGTGAAATATCACAATAACATAAGTATTCAGACCCTTTGCTATGATACTCGAAATTTAGCTCCGGTGCCTCCCATCATGTTTGAGATTCTAAATCTTGATTGGAGTCCAACTGTAGGAGCCAAATTCCTCATTTCAAATATTGTGAAAGTTGTATCTTTATTAATAGACTTTTGAACTTTTTGATTGACTTTTAGGAGTTTCTGGAATCTTGGCTCCTTACATTTTGAAAGTCGTAATGGTTTTGTTTGCCCGCGAGAACAATTAGGGGCTAGCATGTAGGGATCCTAATCTTCATTTCAAAATATTGTGAAAATTGTATCTTTATTGCCCCATTAGATATTAATTTTGTTAAGTTGTGCTGGCTTCTTGTTTAGTAAACAAAATAAAATATATTTTATTGTGGAAATCGAATATGGAGTCTTGCCTGGGTCTATGCTCTTTTTTCCCACGTTTCCCGTTTACCACTCCTATATCATTGGAGGTTATCAGAGCTCAGGTGGGTTCCAGGTATAGTGGTACCATACAGTTTTTGACCGCATATAATTGTCAGTTTACAAGCTACTGGGGTTTTTATGAAAGAATATACTTGGGTCTCAAAATAAATATTGTTATTTTTATAAATCCCATCGGATCTCTTTGTTCTTTGTTTGGACTGCAATTTGGAGCGTGTCTAACCTCACACATCATACCTGTAGCCTCAAGGCAAGTTTGTTTCATGGTATTGCCTCTGCACCACCTGTGGTAAATTCAATTGATTGGACATGATTTGGAAAGGTACACACCTCACATCTATCTAAATACAGTCTCTGAGCTGACAATGCATATCAGAGCAAAAACCAAGCCATGAGGTTGAAGGGCCATGAAGCCTCTAATTCTCTGGTCTGATGAAACCAAGATTGAGGCTCAATTAAGTGTCAAGTCTGAAGAAAACCAGGCACCACTCATCACTTGCCCAATACCATTGCAGCAGTGAAGAATGGTGGTGACATTATCATGCTATGCGGGTGTTTTTCAGCGGCAGGGACAGGGAGACTGGTCAGGGTTGAGGGAAAGCTGAACAAAGCAAAGTACAGAGATACCCTTAATTAAAATGTGGTCCAGAGCACTCTGGACCTCAGACTGAGGTGAAGGTTCACCTTCCAACAGGACAGTGACCCAAAGCACACAGCCAAGACAACACAGGAATGGCTTAGGGACAACCGACTTGAACCAAATCGAACATCTCTGGAGAGACCTGAAAGTGGCTGTCCACTGACGGTCCCCATCCACCCTGACAGAGCTTGAGAGAATCTGCAGAGAAAAATGGCAGAAAATCCCCAAATCCAAGTGTGCAAACTTGTCACATCATACAATTTCTGTTTTCGCTTTGTCATTATTGGCCTGTTGAGTGATGATTGATGAGGTAAAAAATGAATTCAAACAATTTTAGCATAAGGCATAAATTAAACTTGTGCCTTTTGGAAGAAGGCACAGCCTCTGCCTTTTTCCAGGTCATTTTTCCTGGAAATTTTAATGATGATCAATGTTAAAACATAATTTGGAAGAAAAAGGGTATTTTAGTTTGGCAGATTAGGACATGTATAGCATGAAATTGGACGGTCAGAGTTTACGTCATACCGGAGGGACACTGATGCAACACTGATGCAACACACCTGTAAAAAACTAAAAGGAGAGCAGCAGTGGAAATGTTGAGTGACACCACACTGAGATGATCCTGCAAGAGTGAATTAATGAATTTGTTGTTTTGAACTGTGTAGCTATTTGGAAATTTACTGTCCATCTTTTATGTATAAAACTAAATCTGGACCTTTATTTATCAAGCACCGTCATCAAGCAAGAAATTTTGATGACATATTGTAGTTTTCTGACAGTTAGAAGTATTAGACAGTAATTAAATTCAAAATGCTGGAAATAGCAACAAGTTTTATATCCATGCCAAAATTATATACGTTGGGTAAGTTGATGCCAAAAGAAATAAATTTCAATTATAATATGGAAATTTACTAATAAGCCATTTGCATAGTAGAATGTAAGTCAGTTTAGATGTATAGTCACAAGGGTCTTAGTACACTTTACAAGTCCGTAGTACGTAGCACTACTGCTCTTCCGCCAGTAGAGTGATATGAGTGCATGTAAAGGAATGTAGGGGCTTGACAAGTTTGGCCACACAGGACAATGCTAGTCCATGAAGAATTTCGTAGATGATATGGAGTAGCTTGTAGTTTGACCTAAATGAAAGGTCATGAGATTTTGTTTCCTTTGAGAATTCTGATTGCTTCATTTTGGACTAATCTGAGTTTTTTTGTGCCAAAGAGAGGAAGATCTGAGAACAGAATGTTTCAATAGCCTGGAGGAGGTGACTGCATGAATGATCATTTCTGTGTCTGACTGTGTTAAAAATGGGCAACTCAGGCAATGTGGTGGAGATGGAAGAAAACTACCTTTGATGTGTTTTTCAAATGAAAATGATGGGTCAAAAATGACACCTAGATTTTTGAGTAATGTATTAGGAAGAATGATGCTGCCATCAAGGCTGAAGGACGTATTTGACACAGTTGGTGGATATTTTTTTGGCCCTAAAATTAGAATTTCTGCTTTTTTTGTTTGTTCAGGTGAAGAATATTCTTAGATAGCCAATATCTGACAGTAAATAAACAGGAGGTGATCCTGATCTACTAGCAGGATTATCAGTGTAATCGGCATAGAAATGGAAATGAACATGCATTTCATGGCAGATGTTCCCAAGACCATCTTTAATGAAAAGAGGAGTGGCCCCACCACAGAGCCTTGGGGAACCCTACAAGAAAGGATATGATGATTGGAAAAGGAGTTATTGTAAATGCACTGTCAAGCCACACGAGCAAGCCACTTACATGGCTTAAAAGAAGTACAAACAAACAATTTTAAATAATTTGACTCTGGTGTAGTGTTAATTTTGTCAGCTATTTTTAGATTTATACTTAGTCTTGTAAGTCCATGTAAGTTTTAGTCATATTTAGTCAACCACAGCCTTTTTTTTAGTTTAGTTTAGTTTATTTTAGTTGATGAAATAACATGATATTTTAGTCTAGTTTTAGTCATGACCAAGAATTAACATTTTAGTCATACTTCAGCAGACTGCATAAGATATCATCCAACTGATTTTAACAACTAAGTCTGGAAAGATGCAACAACATTAACAAATCAAATTCAATCTAATTCTTGCAATATGAGTTGTTCAGAAAGTAACCAGAAGAAAGAAAAAACCTTCACAATAGAAAAAAACAAAACTTTTACAACAGCCCTGCAATAAATCCTACCCTTATAACGTTCAGTTTTGTCAGGACTGTGCCAGAAAGGTGTTGATTTTATTCTGTAATTTTGCAGGCCTTAGTGGTAGTGTTGTACTGCATTGTATTATGCACTCAGTGTTTATATTAGGTTGTACACAACCATTTAAAGACATTTGTCAAGAAAATATTTCGAACCTCCTTGCACACAAAGCAAGCTAAGTACTAGACAGCTTACTACTGCCCAACAGACTTTCAAGCCCAAAACAATCTTCTACATTATATGATGTGCATTTTAATAACCAGTAGATGTCCCTGTACATTTAGCTATCACAGACTCATTTGAAATTGACAAAATCTGAAATGTGTATTAGTTTATTAAGTTGTGCGTGCTTTAACATGGATAGCATGTTTAATACACCAAGACAAAGCAAAAGGTTGGCCAACGTAGGTGACTGGGCTACTAACTTTCACTGAGACTAAATCTCCATCCGCAAGCAATGTAGCAATATCCTGTTGTTGTGAGATGCTAATAGATAATGTTACATTACTGCCTTTAGTAGTTGACTTAATACGGCTTTAAAAGTAAAGTAATGTTTTTAAAATCTTAAAGTTAGGTTAACTCAATTTCTTTCTGGTGCACCTTAAGGTGTCTCTTCAATTTTGTGGTTTTCTTCCCAGTGATTTTGTAGCCACATGACTTCTCTCCTGACAATAAGTTACTATACACTCACTTTTTCTCTCAGCGGCATTATATTTGAAGTGGGTCCTAATATCAACCCCTTTATAATGCCGTTTGTTCTTTTCCCTACACTGAATGTTATCTGATCTGCATAGCTAGGTCCAGTATAGCACTGTTGGAAGTGCGTTAATGGGTGCGCTGGTGCGCTGCTGGTGTGCACAATCACCAGAAAGATGATTCAAGTGTGCAAGAAGAGAAATGTGCAACACAGCCATTCAAAGAAGGACATTTAGATTATGTTATTGCTTGAAAAAATGCTCTATGTAATTTCATCTCCTCTCTTTTCTTCAACCAAAATTGTTGTTTTTGTTAGGTTTTTTTAAAGTTTTTATTTTTTAAACTACATATTAGTCTTGTCTTTTTCATCAACGATATTGCATGTTGATATGATCACAGTCAGTGTTTAATGATGGTACCATCTCATCATTGTCTCATCTTTGTTGCAGTTACATTTCCCCTGTCACTATAAGCTTACATGGACCTTGGTTTATGAGGAGAGAGAATGTGCACACTTATACATCCGACTCAAGGTCAGTCAAGAAGTTATTTAATTTTACAAAATCTTTGAAAGCTCATAGTTATTAATGAATATCTTTTGTCCCACAAATGTGCACTAATATCTGCCTGAATACCATCTCCTTGAAGCTCCTAACAGGTACAGACGTCTCTGGATTTCCAGTTAAGAAGCTTTTACCTATTGTCCTAAAAGTAGGGCCAAAAATGTTCCACTCTGAGAACTATTGACCAGTTGGAACTCTGGGCTGCTTGATAAATGCAGGACTGCCTAAAGTCAGGTCAAAGAAAGCTAACCAGCTTCCCCTTCTATCTTTCTGAGGACCAGTTTGAGTTTTGGCCCTCGGAGTGAGGATATTTAGGGGAAAAAAGGACATTTTGGCAGGTCCTCACAACTTCAAAGGGCTGTTTGAGGGTTAAGACTTAGTTTTAGGGTTTAGGTTAGAATTAGGTTTAGGTTAGGGTTAGGGTAAGGATTGGGGTTAGGCATTTAGATGGTTAAAATTAAGGGACTAGGGAATGCACTATGTCAATGAGTGTCCCTTACAAAGATAGAAGTACAAACGTGTGTCTGTGTGTGCATAGATGCTTGCTTGTGTGTGTGTGTGTGTGTGTGTGTGTGTGTGTGTGTGTGTGTGTGTGTGTGTGTGTGTGTGTGTGTGTGTGTGTGTGTGTGTGTGTGTGTGTCTGTGTGGCTGTGTGGCTGAAGGTTTCTTATCACAGACTAAAAAATGCTGCTTCACTGTGAGCTAAGTGTTGGGGGGTTGGAGGTGAAGGGTTGAGGACAGGAGGAAAGGAGGACCCTGGTCATGTGACAGGACAGGGGTGAGGGGAGTGAAACAGTCAGATACATGTGAACATTATAACCAACAACAGTATATATGCTTAGACATTCACCAAGTCAAACTCTGTATGAGGATACACATTACAAACATTATACATTAGTTTATGAATCAGTTTTTACACTAGCCAATTGAAAGTCACTCATCATAGGACTTTTTCACCTTATCTTTATTTATATATTGTATCATACAAAAGCTGTGTTCATAAAATCCTTATTTAAGAGTCAGTGTATTGAGCATTTTCACTAAAGCTCTTACATTTCAATTGCTATTTCATGATATCTCGTTGCCACATTAATCTCACATTTACTATTTTGATTTCCTTTTATTCATGTCATATATTAATTCTTATTAAAAATAGGATACTCTTTCACGGGTCCTTAGTTTCCTACTATTATCCTTGAAAACAACTGATATGTAATTTTAAAATGTTCAAAGGACTATGTAATTGTATGTAATATGTAAAAATAATTATTATAGGAAAAAGGTAAAAATGTGAGACTGTGAACAGTTAGTACATGTTCTATTAATTCCAATTACCACAACCTTTTATCAAAATAACAGTCCCCAAGTCAGTACACAACATATGAACATGCAAAAATGTAAATCCTGTCTCTGTATAAATTACGGGCAAGCATACAAATTAACTTATAACTATCCACTGAAATGTTAATTTGATTTGATGACACTCTGATTGTAAAGTGGTGTTACAGAGGTGAAATTCTTCCTTCACAAACACAGATGCCGGCTTGCAGAGAGAACTTTAATTAGACAAAAGAGAAGTTTAATTTTCTTATTAAACTTACAGAATTATTGTTAATTACTGACAGCTGATATGATAATCAGCTGTCAGTAATATATATATTTATATATTTATTAGTGAACCTTGGAGGTACATAGAGAGAAAAAAGAAAAAAAAATGGTTTGTGTGCGTAATTTAATAATTATTAAATTGTGCTCTCAGTGTAATATTGTTTTTGCAATGAGATACCCACTTTCAAGCTTTCAGTTCACAAACTGCACCATAAAGCCACACTTCATGAATAAGAATTGGTCAAAACCTAGTATATGGCTGGAACGCCCCTTTAGCTGTTTGCTTCTCTCCTACCATCTGTGCTCACATATACACTCATTGAATACAGCCAAATTCCCAATAAAGCTGTTTTCATTAACATGTTTTACTGTTTCTGTTGTCAGACAACAACATAAGTATGAAATAGTGACTTAAACAAATCCCATTAAGACTGGCTAACCAGCAGTCATTTCCGAGCTATTTCTAAGCTGCTCTCAAATTAGTAATTCATGTTCTTGATTTAATATTATTTTATTTTATTTCTTGATTTTATTTTATTTTTTTATTATTTTAAGTAGCTATAAGGTTTTGTCCAGAAAGTTGCTAGATTTGTCGCTAGGTGCTTTCACAGACATTCACTGTTTTGGTCAAGCTGGATTTTGATAAACAGCAACGTTACAGATACCTTACCTGCCCATCAGACTACATGTACCTAACCTAACCTTTCTCACATTTTGATATTTTTTCACTTCGCTCCTATGTTTTTGAAGATGTGAGGACCCCCCTGCTGGTTCAGACTGGCGGTCATCTCAGCAGCTTGCAGTGCAGCTCCCAAGATGACCAGCTGGTCAATGTGTGCTTTCGTCCCTGGGGAGACTAGTTTTATCTCAAAAAGCCTTTTGGTAATTTACCAATGGATCTGTTGTCTGTAGCATTTTAATGTATGTTATAATTCCTTTTGGAAGATAAAATTTGGTCTCAGAGTTGAAATATAGTATTTGTGTGTGTCTGAAGGTAGAGTTCAATACATACAGTTAGGTCCATAAGTATCTGGACAGTGACACAATTTTTGTAATTTTGCCTCTGTACATCACCACAATGGGTCTGAAACAAAGCCATCAAGATGTGTTTTAAGTGTAGACTTTCAGCTTTAATTGAAGGGGTTTAACAAAAATATTGCATTTACTGTTTAGGAATTGCAGTCATTTTTGTACATAGTCCCTCATTTTCAGAGGCTCAAAAGTAATTGGACAATTAAGTTACAATCAGCTTCATAGCCAGGTGTCACCTGTTCACTAATTATTTCACGACAATTAATTTGCTTAAAACCCGAGCTTATCAGTGGCTTGGCTCTGGTAAACAGACTTTTTCGAGGAAAAAAATCTTATTCACAGTGAGTGTAGTAAAAGACAAATATATAAAAAAATAAAGCAAAACTAAATATAGACCGCACCTGCCTCTGTTCACTTTTGTTTATGTACATTATAAGATCCCCAAAGAGGCAGCACTGTTAAACTGTCCATAAAACATGTATTTTCTCCCTTCAGTTTTGTCTTCAGTTTGTGCAGCAGCTTATTATGATCCATAGTAAAGTTCAATTGTTAAGTGACATCTAGCGGTCCTGTCTTTTCAGCAAAATCAACAAGTGACAGTGCCCTCTAGTGGCCGAATTAATTATGATGGGAGCAATGAAGGAAATCAGGTGACATTTTTATAAACCCAACATTCAGACCTTGACCTGTATGCAGAGGCAGCCTAGTAAACCTATATGGGAACTATGTATTTTTCATTAAGGAGTGACTTTGTGGCTTTGTTTGAGGGCAAGAGAGTGATCATGGGTGTCTCATGGCAAAAATAATATTAAATCAAGAACATGAATTACTAATTTGAGAGCACAAATCATTAATTCAGAGTACGATTTTTTTCTTCACCTGCCAGGCTCTGTATTTTCTACACTGCTCTTTGCTAATGATAATTGGTGTTGGAGCGAATCTGTGTATTTTTCCAACCAAGGTGTTACTGATGTACCACAGTCTGGTAGAGTACAGAAAACAAAGGTTCAGACTCACTACAGTCAGCTCAGGACATAGTTACTATTATTTGATTTCCTGATTCTAAGTAAGTGGTACTTACTTTGTGTACTGTCTCAAAACATTGTCCTCATTTTATTATAATTATTATGTAATTATGTAGTTCTTTCCAGTCAATTTTTCAAAGAAATTAATAAGATATTACAAACCTGTAAAATTAAGTATACAAACACACAAAACACGTAAACACATACACACACACACACAGAACTCTACACCTTGATTAACAGAGAGGAAAAGATGTCACACATGTTGACCAAGGTGATTAGTAAGACAACTTCGATTTGAGATGATAAATCACAATGTATTTAGCTCGTTTACTTGCTACCACTACCTTTTCACACTTAGGAAGAAAAGACTGTTGAAGTAATTTTCTAACGCACAAGTGCACTTTCCACACATATATGCATATGTGTATAATAATGTGTGCAATATCATAGTTGATCTCTGAACAGTGGAAGATGAGTCAAGGGCAGCTTAACAAGCACACTTGTTGCTATAGCTAGTCCCCTGTCAAAGATCCTAGGATTATCCACAATGTGCAAGCGCAAACATCCAAAAAGTGCTGCTCTCACCTCCGCTTGACAAGCCCTCGCCTTTGTCAACGGGACACGGTCACGCCCATGAAAATTACAGAAATGATAGATACAGCTGGTATTCAACCTAGATTCCAGTAACAATAGCCTACAAGATGAATGAAGACCAGAACTCTGTTCTGACATGTAAGGAGAGATATTACTTCTACTTTGTATCGTTCTAACTGATATCTTTAACTGGTCAAGCGCTACTTGCCTTGCTTGTCCTGACGGCATGCCACTGACCTATAGTAAGATAAATAGTAGAATATCAGGTGATAAAATGAAAGCTGAAAACCATTAAATGTATTATCATTACACAATTAGCTTTATCAAAATGGCAAAGACGTGGTTTTGGATGTTAAGATAGACTTCTGTACATATTATATATCGATAGAGAGAGAGAAAGGTACAACTGGTTATATTTTCATATAACATGACTTCAGTCATAATTCGGTATGATGAGAAATAAGAAAATAATGGGAAAAAGGGATATCAGAAAATGAAACATACAAAAAGAGAAAAAATACTTGAGGTACAGTATGATGCCTTGCTTGTCCTGACGACACGCCACTGACCAGTAGTAAGATAAATAGTAGAATATCAGGAGATAAAAAGAAAGCTGAAAAACATTAAATGTATTACCATTACACAGTCAATTTTATCCTTATGGCAAAGACATGGTTTTGGATGTTAAGACACACTACTGTACATATTATATATTGATAGAGAGAGAGAGAGAGATAGAACTGGTTGTGTTGTCATATAACACGACTTCAGTCATAATTATGTATGAAGGGAAATAAGAAAGTAATGTGAAAATAGGGTCTTAGGAAATAAAAATACAGAAAACACAGAAAATGCTAGAGGTACAGTGTGATGTCAAATTGTGCCTGCATAATGTATCGTCTACTAGAGGCAGTCTGACTGAGCTTGAAACATAGTGCAATATACTAACTTCAGACCAGGGTGTGCGTACACTACACGAGTGTGTCTGAGTGTGTACTATGTGTGTTTTCACCTTGATGCGGCTGACGGCCTCTTGTGCCTGCATCATGCGGATGTTCTTGGATGGTGTTTTATCTGACAGCAGCTGGGTGGAGCCCAAGTAGTTGGCTGCAAAGATGATCCCATCGATCAGGTCCTCTGGGTCACACGGGCCTGGGACTGGAGGGAGCAGAGTGGTTCGCCACTTCGGGATTAACATAGTAAGATGCACTAATCAATATGTTTATTAACAATGGCTCAGTTACCAGTTGGGAGAATGAGCTAACAGTTGGAGACGTGTTCTTTTCACGAATTTCAGTCCACAGTAGTTGTGGACTGAAAAATGCATCAGGATTGTTTAGATGTTCCTTTGCAAATGGAATTTAGTGGTGAGGACGCAGGAAAGGTTTTCTTCAGATGACTCTTCCACGAAGGCCATATTTACATACAGTGCACCACTCCTCCAGTTTGCCAAATTTTCCTGAAGGTCTTTTTCAGTCAAATGGGGGTTTTGATTTGCCTTCTGCAGTCCTATGAGCAGTTCTCTCTGAAAGTTTTCTTGGTCTTGCAGACCTCAACATGACCTCCACCGTTCCTGTTAACTGCTATTTCTTAATTACATTATGAACTGAGGAAACGGCTACCTGATTTGCTATCTTCTAATAGCCTTCTCCTGCTTTGTGGGCATCAGTTATTTTAATTTTCAGAGTGCTAAGCAGCTGCTTAGAGGAGTCCATGGCTTCTGACTGTTGGGAAAAGGTTTGAGAAGTCAGAGTATTTGTAAAGCTTTGAAATTTGCACCTCTTGGCCTTTCCTAATGATGATTATGAACAAGCCAGAGCCCTAACACGCTAATTAAGGTCTGAGACCTTGGTAAAAGTTATCTGAGAGCTCAAATCTCCCGGGGTGCCCAAACTTTTGTAAGGTGCGCCTTTCCTCTTTTTTATTGTAAAATTGTACAAAACAAAAATAATAGACTCATCTTGCTTAAAATGTTGAAAAGAATGTTTCACCTGCAACTTTATGCCTTTTTTAGATCAATTCATCTTCTACTCTACTCTCTTCTACTATTTCATAATAACGGAAATTTTGACCAGGGATGCCCAAATTTTTCATGCCACTGTATTTGACTGTCCAGATACTAAAATATTGTATACCATCAATTACCACTGGGTAGAACACCTCATTTGCTCCCTCAACCCACTGAGAGTTACCTCTTTAGAATTTTACAAGCAGCAGCACTGAAACAGATGCCAAAAATCTAGCTGAAACTATCTGCACCACAAATTGGTTAAATGGAAGGACACAATAGATATAATCTACTAAATGGGGATGTTAATGATTGGATTAGAAATTAGGTTAATTTGTTGTACAAAAATAAATATCATACAATAAAAATTGTACAATACAGCCATTGGTTTTACTCCTGATATTTCAAAACAAACTGCATTTTATTTAATTTGATTTGATGTGAAGTGCTTTTTTGTCTTCTTTTTTTTGTTTCATTTATGGGTAATTATTGGATTTCTCCACACACACAAACACATACACACACACACACACACACAAAAACACACTTTTAACAATAGGCTCCATAGGTTGCAATCTTATCTATTTAAGTTATGAATCTTCAGTTATAACAATATATGAAAGTGTCTAACAAATATCAACTTTTATTGTGATAACAAAAAGTATTTCTTGATATAACATAGGTAAGTTGTGATAACAGGACAAATTATAGCATGAAGGGGTACCACTATATAATATGAATACTGCTTAAATAGTGACTGTCTTAAATTAATGTGCTGTGCTTTAATTTAAAAAAAAAAAAAAAAAAAAACTTTAACTGTGAGATTCTATTTGGATCTTAATGCAGTTTATAAATATTATTAATCGAATGTGCGTGTCCCACATCTCTCTCTATTAGGGCAGCCAGCATGAGTGCCCGACAGTTTTCCAAAGAAACGTTTGAACCGTCTCTGAGTCTTACCCAAACATCCAGGGCAACCTGCTGGCTGACCTATTCACCCTGCATATTCATCCGTACATGCCAGTTTGTTTAGATGTGTGAGTCCGACTTTCACTGCTGTTATACTGTCCTCTGAGGAAACTCAAAAAGCTAAATGCACAGGAAAATTATGCTGTGAATTATTATGAAGACAAGTCATTTCATTACAGTATTTGACTGTATTTATCCGAACCAGAGTAAAAAGACTAGGAGCTAAGACAAACAGGCAGAAGGCAACAGGACCGTCCAGAAAGACAACATACCTCGGTAACCAGCTGACTGCTTAAAAATCCAGACTTGAAAAAATAGATGTCTCCACGGATTATTGTAATTCCAGCAGTGTAAGTAAATGGAATGATTTTGCAGCAAAAAATCAACATGGTTCCCCTGGAGACCGAAGACAGTCAGTTTTTATATTTACAACATGTAAAATGCTGTGTGATTACGTCAGCTGGCAGGTTGGACCTGGATGTAGATCCCTATAAGTTAGCCATAATGGCTGTCCCTCGTGGCTACCTTCTGTTTTTACTTTGGGTCAGACTCAGAGACAAAAGTTTGAAACGTTTATTTGGAAAGCAGTAGGACAATTGTGCTAATTGCCCCAATAAAAGTTTTGCATGAGTTCATACCAAGCTGGTACCGAGTTGAAATAAACCGGAAATATCCTTTAACAAGTTATCAAGACTGCAGTTAGAAATATTAATATGTCTTTAATAAGGGAGACAATGAATTTTGCTCTTGTTGCTCCTCAACACCAAAACAGCCTCCTCAAATTCACTGTGATTCCAAATCAGTCATTTTTTAAAACATCTTTTTCTTGATGTTATAACCAAATATTTTGTGGTTTGAACACTTCAGTTACATTGTCTGAAAAGTGCCATTTAAAATGAGTTGGCTTGATTGCTTTCAAGTGTAAATCTCCAATAAGCCCTCCATACTACAATTATGAATGTTAACCATTAAACAAGGGGCATGGACTTCTGACCTTCTTATAAGTTATCCACAGTGGTTGGTGAGTCATCTGCAATGATGAGAGTGAATAAAATATTTATAACGAGATCTCATAATAATCCTAATTTAAAGTCTCCACTTTAAATGGTAAAACGTTTTAATAAATTAATTTTGGTCTAGATTCTCTGGAGCTCTCTTCCATGAGGTAAGTGGCAGTCCTCTGGAGGCTCTTCCAGATGAAGTAAGCACTTTATTTAATGTATTCTAACAGACAGACATATATGAAAAATAACATTTCCAATTATAAAAAAATAATGAAGATACATTTAATTTAAATTTAAATTGATGTAGCAGTTTTCTAATGGAAATTCCCCTGGAAATCAACAACTGCTTAGAAACTCAACAACTCAAAAAAATGTTAAAATAACTACCTCAGACCTTTGGCTCTATTTTCCCTACAGTTAGTGCCAAATTAGACAATCCATTCTCATACTGCAGGATGATAAACATCACCAAGAGAATGCAAGATTTACAATCTGGCAACCCCAAAAATGTTCATTACTTTTAAACCTTTGTGATTGTGTGTGTGTGCGCGTGTGTGTAGGTGTGTGTGTGTTTGTGTGTGTGTGTGCGCGTGTGCGTGTGTGTTTCCAGCTCTGATTTGTGGTTATTGTACTTAAACTAGCAACTGTGTTTCCACATAGGAAAGTGCATGAAGTAGAAACTCTATGGCAAATTTCTTATGAATGTAAACATATTACACTTATATTATCCTAAGAATTGTGAAGTTTGAAACTAAGATGATTTTATGTTATTATTATCTTATTATTATCAGCATATAGATCAACCATTACCACCTTATTTCCCTCTTTTCATCATCATCATTCATTTTACCACCTATCATTACCTGGGCCTTATCAAACTAGTATTTATCCATCCATTCATTTTCTACCGCATATCCAAAGTTGGGTCATGTTGGCAACAGGTTAAGCAAGGAAGCCCAGACGTCCCTCTCCCCAGCAACAATTTCCACCTACTCGTAGGGGCGTTCCCAGGCCAGAATAGATATATGATCTTTCCAGCTTGCTCTGGGTGTACCCCGGGATCTCCTACCAACTGCACATGTCTGGAAAACTCCAGTGGAAGGCGCCCAGTAGACATCTTAATCAGATGCTCAAACCACGTCAATTGGCTAAATTTCGAGTATTCATGACAGGTATATTTTTGCTATGAACAAAGTAGGATAAAAAATATATATATTTGTGACGAAAAAGGTGAGTGCACTTGAAATGAGCTTTCAGTTAGTGAACACACTTTCCTCTCTCCTGCTACCAGAAAGTCTATGAATGCACCAGAGCAGGGAATCAAATGCACACACACACAAACACACACACACACACACACACACACACACACGCACGCACGCACGCACTCAAAAGTTCTACATTTCCAACATTATGTCTTTAAGGTCAATTTCACATATATGCTCATAAATCAAAAAATGTTGCAAGCTATCATAAACAAATTTGATGTAGCTGTTTGGAACCTAACTCGTTTTACTAAACAATCTTGGGACACTAGGGGGAAACTTTTTAAAAAAATGTAATATCTCATAATTGAATGCACTTTTTCTGAAATTAATATGACACAATCTCTGATCATGTCTCAGTCAACATGTGAAATTTGATTGAATTATAAACAAGGTTTATAAACAACTTTTAGCAATATGGCACTCAGAATGCCAAAAAACTGTCAAAAATCACCAGAGAGCTGTAGAAACTTCATTCCTCTTGCAATATGTAATGAAACTTTGCTTCACTGCAACCAATGGTCAATTAGGAAGTTCATCACTATGTTTTTTTCAAAATTTGCATTATCAATTAACTCTGAAAACCCCTTTAAGTATTTGTTCAAATGCTACCAAAATTGCATCACAGATTTTATTTGAATCTACAACCGAAATGGTGTAAAAAGTTTTGAAATCTGTTTAAAACTGAGGACATAGTGACAATAAATGTTTTAGCATAATATCTATCGTACAAACAACATGTCCTAACTTAACAAATGCCTGATCAAACTGAAAATCACAATTGTGCGATTTTTTTTCAGCTTTTCTTCTTCTAATTTGGAAACAAACAACTTTTCAATGACCTTTCACAATTGTGAAAGTAATATAATAATGTATAGTATAATTAATATATACTATAATAATAAAATACTACACTATATAATGTAATATAGTAATATAATTAGTACACTCTTATTTCCATTTTTATAAAGCAGGGTGACCTACAAATGTAGATAAGATTTTCAATAAGGCAGCCAATAGTCTTTTTTACTCTACTCCTATCAGTCTCATCACAGTCAGCTAATATTTTCTTGCTTTTCTTTACAATAGCCTTTACAATGTTTTTCAGTAACATCATCATTAACAAAATAATGTAGAGAAGTAGTGGACAGGGAGCTTAGCTCGTCTCATTTTCACCATCAACTTATTTTAAATGTCTTGTATTTCATTTCAGGGACATACTTCTATTTCATGAAATCTCTGTATAAATGATTTTTTTCTTATTCTTTTGTTAGGTTTTTTATAACCCTTTTGTTATCCAAGGCTTCTTATCATAATTTTGTTTCCTATCACACAGCAGTCTGGGGCAATACTTGTCACATAGTGATATGTATATTTTCAAAACTAATAATATGCAACATTCAGCTCCTCTACATACACTCAATTGCCTCTGCCGCTGCAGAGTTTGGATCAGCAGCGTACTAATAATAATTTCATGATCTTCATTTTCCGCAATCATTGATTCTGCTGCATGCATTTTTTTTCCAATTCCCCAACCTCTTCTTCTAGTTAATTTATTTCCTTCTTAATTTTAAAGTTTCCTGAAGTTTCCAAATGGAATTCTCTGATTTCTTTCTATATTTCAACAATTACCAACCTGCCTTCCATATTTTCACCAAAGTTTTTGAGCAGAGCTCAGTTCGTTTAGCAGAATTTCTTTGGTTAAGTTATCTTTTTTCTTTTCTACCACTCTCTCACTCAAGTTTCTCTTAGTTAAGTTGTAGCACTTCAGTCTGATAAACTAATATTAAGGTTTGTTTGTGTCACAATCACCAGCAGACTGGCAGTCAGCTTGTCTTTGATCTTCTTGTTATGATGAGAGGAAACACCTTAAGTGTGCTAATCTCTTCTATGAGCTGTGTGTCACAGCCACTGCTCCTGCTACTGACCATGTTGGTGAGCAGCCAAATCAGCAGCCAAACTACAATAAATGACTTTAAATGATCAATTTATTTAGAATACCAGCATGCATCTGTCCCTTTCGCCTCACACAGTTTCTCCCTTCCTGCCTCCCCTTCAACTCTCCCTTCACAGTTTGAAATACCTCTGCACCAGAGGATGAAGCACTCACCTTCTACATATGTGGGGAAGGATGCAAGGGTTTTCGTGGACTATGAATAAAAAGATAGGAGAATTTTAGGAGTTTTTTTCAAACATTACTTCAACTTGATGTGCATAAAGTGAAAATGAGACAAAGTGCAGTGAGTATTTAATGAATAGTAAAATATTTAACACACATCTTTACTGGAGGGAGAAGAATCAAAGCTCTCATCCTGCAGCAGATGTCTGTAGGATGATTCTGCTCCTGGAGGAGAGGGCGAGCTTGAACCAGGAGACTGCCGGAAAAGAATAACAAGTTGGGAAAAAAAGCAGAACAAAATCTGTGATTTACATTTAACTCAAACCCAGGCACCACTTTTAACAAACAACAAATGTACCATGTTTTACCAAATGAAGACCAAATGAATGTACCAAATGAAACTCTGGTAAATTTTCTCTGGCATGCTGTTGAGGTTAAACATTAGGTTTGTCAAGAATGGTCTCTACAAATATGATATCAAATTGTGTGACTACAACTTGGTGTGTGAGAGTTTGAGAATGAGTATTCCATTAAGGAAACTCTAAGTCTGAGAGAGCATGTTTTGAAACAACATCAAAGAGTAGCTTCTCTACATCTGTACATGATCACAACAAACATGATCTACACCACCGTTTGAATGGAGGTCTACAGAAATTACTGTGTTACAGTGAACAACTTTGATCCAGAAGACACTACAGATCAATCTGCATTTTAACAGGACCTCAGGAGACCATGTTATCTTACAGCCTGATACTGAAATACTTTACTTCTGTGAAGTTACAGGTCAGCAAAGAGCCGCAGAGCACAACATGACCCATGCAGGCATGGTTAGCGGATAAGCTAAGGGCATTAGCAGCTGCCAAAGATGATCAAAGAGCGATAAGTAACTTAAATGAAGAAGCTGCCAGTATTGCCTCCCAGAGCTGCTGTTTTCAAGGTGTGCCACCACCCACCATTATAGATTTGCCTATTAACGATGTTCCACAGGTTCTCAGTAGGATTGAAATCAGGGGAGGATGGTGGCCCCACCAGGATTTTTTTCTCCTTTTATGTTCATAGCAACCAAGTAGTCAGTGGTGTTTTCTACCCTTTGGGATTACCTGCATGAAGATGAAGTACTCTGGAGGGCAAGAATCTTCTTTTTATACCATGGCAGGTCAGTTAGGAACTCCATATATCTCCATATATCATATTATGTTGAGGTCAGAGACCCTAAAGGGACCTACCACTTCCCAATATTTCAGCCCCGATCACTTCGCCACCTCCTTGCTTATGTCGTAGTCTTGTTGGGACAGTGTGGCCATTCATCAGTTCATTGGTGAATAAAACAGTTTGAAAATTAGCTGAGCTCAATACAAACGTTTCTCTTTGTGAGTTATGATTAGGGATGGCCGAAATACAGCTTCATGCACGACTACTAGGCTCTGGGGGATCCTACATCAAGAGGTTCTTGGGGGTCCAGAGACACCAGCTGTTTAAATACCTGTTTAGTGCTCAACAGTGGCTTTTTATAGCTGCCCTTTTAATACTATTAATTTGCCTGATGGAAACTTTCTTTAATAAGCCTTTATCTTACCAAAGTCATCTGTGCTCTGAAACTTTCACAAATCTTTTCACAGTTGAATGATCTCTCAAGTTTATGCAGAATACCAATTATTTTCATGCCTTCTGCAAGACATTGCAGTATTTTTTACTTTTCATCTTGATAAAGATCATTCTTAATCCCCATACTGCATGACAGCTGTGACTTGCTTAATAATGTGGAAGAACCTCTTTAAGTAGGTTTCCCTTTAATTGAGATCACTTGGAAAGCTAATTAACAGCACTGTCTGAGATTGATACCAGTTCTAAAAGGCTTAAATCTCTTACGTATATTTTATCTTAAAAGCTGAGAAATAAAAAAAACAAAAACTTTCATTAAAAAATTAAAAACTAAATGTTTATTTTAGTGAAATCCTGCTCATATATCACTTGTATAATAATTTGGAACACAGCATTTATGGCATTTTGGAAAGCCTAAAGGAGACTGTCACCTTTGCCTAATTGATCTGAACTCAGCACAAAGGTTAAAAATTGTTCATCAAACTCAGTGAAGGTGTGAAAGACACCTTAGAGTCTATATAACACCAACAGAGGGCAGAAAGACAAGATCAATCAAATCAGCTGAGATATGGTACACAGCCATCATCAAGAGCATTAGCTGGTTCGGTGAGCTGAAAGGATCCACTGACACACTGACTGGACAAATCAAAGCAAAACATCACAACATATCGCCTCTGTATGGGAGAGAGGGCAGCATATGACATAACACAGAAACATAGACAAGCAGGAAACATCTTGTAGGCTACAGCTCCCACAAATTCTATATTTCATATCTGGTACAGTTGGCTGGGACAGTACTTACATTTTGTTTTAGTCTACCTTATCTTTGATGTTCAGGTCCATGCTTTTTAATATTTTTTTTATGACTTTTGCATACCATTTAAAACGTTGGTTTAAAAAGCAAATTTTTCACTTCACTGTAGTGGCATCTCTCCATACAGATAGCTCTGGTTTTAGTAATCCAGGTTTTGAGATATCTGTCTCAGACATTTCTGCATCCTAATACGACAGAGGTGAAAAGAAACGTGCTGCTCAGGACAGTATCAGGTCTTTCCAGAAACAGTGTCGTCAAGCAGAAGATATTTTCAAACCTGGGCAGATAAATAAAACTATCTTCAAAGATAGGTACCCCTAGGGGAAGTGAGAAATTCAGAAATAACTAACCTCAAATGTTTGTATGTAATCAGGGGTCATATATTACCACTGACATCAGGCTCATGAAAATGTAAAGTGGGTCAAAGGCTACAAACAGTTTGTGTAGTGATTAGCCATGACATACAGTGAGGGTGTGCAAAACAGGCTTGGCCATCTCAGACAATTAATAAAGCTACAAATGTCATTAAAAAACAATATAAAAAATACCATAGAGCAATACACATTGGGAATAATAATAATAGAGAAAAAAAAAGTCATGGGAAATGTATGCGGTCTCTAGACCACAAGCACTTGTGGTTTGTTTTTTTTTCTGATTATGTGTTTATCTTGTAGCTGACAGCATCTCCAGCCCTGAAGTACACGTTGGGTGCAAAGATCTTTTTCTCTTTTTCACACAAGTGAGTGAATGGTTTTGAAATTTTGGTGAATTAAGTCTTTAAGGGCCTGTTGATATCTTGCCTGAGGAAATAATGTCAGTAAACAGATTAATGTTAGTGAGGTAATCAACAATCAACAGGATTCAAGAGTGGCCCTGGTTTCTAACACATTATCTCAACATCACAACTCTGTCTCCAGATAACAAATTGCACTCATATATAATTTGTTAAGTTACTGTAAACAACCATGTACTATATGTTTGATGTTTGATTCTAATGACAGGGAAAATAGAGAACAGTCTGAAACAGTTTTTAATTAGAACTAAGTTAGTTGTGTTAGTTTTAAAGCAGCCATTGGATTTCCTTGAAAGAATTGATCAAATTAAACCCAAATAAATAATAATTAATTGTCCATTTATTATTGGAAGCTTCATTTATAAACTTCATATACAGCACTGTGAAAATGTTTTAGGTGCTAAAGGTAAATGAGCATGTTTTCAAAAATAATGCCATAAATAGTTTTTATTTATCAGTGAACTTCATCCAAATTGTAAAGTAAAGAGAAAAAATCCAAATCAAATCAATATTTTCTTTAAAACAGCACCAGTTCTCATCGGTACATCTGCTCACAGTTTATCAGGTTCTTGGTAGGTAGGTTGTTCCAAGCATCTTGGAGAACTTAACACAGTTCTTCTGTGGATTTAGGCTGTCTCAGTGACTTCTGTCTCTTCATATAATCCCAGACTGACTCCATAATTTTGAGATCAGTACTCTGTGGGGGGAAGACCAACTGTCACAGGACTCCTTGTTCTTCTTGTCTCTGAAGATAGTTCTTTATGACTCTGGCTGTATGTTTGGGCTCGTTGTCCTGCTGCAGAATGAATTTGGGAACGAGCCAATGCCTCCCTGATGGGATTATGTTTAAAGTGCCTAAACAGTTTGCACAGTACTTTATGTTGACTTGTATATTTGTCTGTGGACAAATTTCATAGGTAACACTTTACTTTAAGTCCCCCTACTTAGCATCTATGAGCATTATACAAACATGTAATGAATGGTTTATAACAGACTACAATGTCGTTGTAAACAGCTATAAGGACATTATAAGTGTTCATTAAGGGACAGTATTTGTTCTAACTTCTCCTATATAGACATATTTTATAGTATGACAGCTGTGTTTTCTTGAGGGGTGGGTTGATAGTTTCACAAAACATTTTGACACAAATAATACTAACTCCTGTTTTGAGTATCAGTACTAGCGCCGGTAAGATTGATTCAAAAAAAAAAAGAAAAAAAATCTCCCTCATATTAGATCATCCTCTGGGCACATGAACACTCATTAAAATCCGATTCACATTTTAACCTGTATGTCATTAAGTAATAAGTCACATGCAAAAAGAAAATCATAGTGTTTGCTGGTAATTATTTGGTTTTAATTAAAATATATTTGGAAGAAGCCTATTAATAATGCATCCACCTCATATATCATGACGCATTTCTCTTCCCTACAAGTACCAAGTACTGACTTTTGCACATTACCGTTTAATTTTTTTCTATTTGTTTAAGGTCATAAAATAAAAAGTAACAATGCATTAGCATTTGAAGAAAAGTTAAATTTGCTGCAGTGGTGGTATTAACCGCTTTTCATTTTAAAAATCAACAAACTAAGTCAGCCCCAAATTACTTTATAAGTGAAAAGTTAAAAAAGCTCCACCGGTTTCAATATTAAAATGCTACTTACATGTTAAAGCATCATTACAAATAATGTTTTGTAATGATGTATTACATATACTTTAATACGACACACTGAAAAGTACCATTCTGCATTATCAAAACATTTACTTTTGATATTTTAAATTGAGTAAATTGTGTTGACTTGTACTCCAGATATTGAGATAATTAAAACATGATCAGAAATTGTTATTTATCAAAAAAATCAGACTTTTAATTCTAGATTTCCAAAAGATGAGCATAAAACTCGAGCTACTACCACCCTTGCTGCTTCTGTTATGAATCCACAAGAGGGCACAAACCCATAATATGGTATTATTTTCTGAACTTGCCACATATCGTAACACTTGTGAAACGCCACTGCTACTAATACAATCCATCAAACCACCAATGCAAAAATCATCACAAACTCTTCAAACTGTCCACACCTCGTCTCTGTCACGCTGGTCAGTCTGCTTCGTCTGCTTGGCTTGTTCCTCCTCAAGTTTTTCAACTTGATACATCCAAAAGTTTTCCATGGCTTTCAGTAAATGCACAAACCCAGCTCAACCTCAACAAGTGCCCCAGATGAACTAGCATTGAGAGTGGCAGTGCATGCTTAATTGCAACAGCAGTGTCTACAGACTGAGAGTCTGCTGCTTAGGTGACACTGAGGTATCGGGATTCATAATGGAGTTAACAGGCTGGGTCTGTCTGTTGCCCTGGATTTACTCTGGTCACACTTGTGACACCATGTCATCTTTAGTCATCAAATCAATATACTGTATGTTGTGGACACATTAATCTAAATATGAAGTTTAAAGCAGAAGTGTTATTAAAATCCCCCAAGCTGCAGGTATGTTCTGATCACTGATGTCAACAGGAAAACAACCCCTGTCATTTTGTTATTGGATCCTCACTGAATTATTTAACCTGTCTTGCCCTTTACCCTTTTCTGTCTCACCCTTACTGAATAAATCATTGGGAGGAGGGAGGACAACACAGGGGGAGAAGGAGAGAAACACCACATCACTTGGATTTCTCATTAGGCCAATAACAATGTTTGGATTAATAACCATGACCGATACAGCTACATAAAAAAATCAAATAATGTGTCACAGCATACTATCCAAAAACAGGGCAGTTCTACATAGTGCAGTACAGACTATAAACAGCAAGCCTGGCTCTATCCAGGTTCAAAAATACATATATCAACACCTCAATAATGAACATTGTAGGGCATTTTGTAGGTGCAACAACTTTTGGCTTTTTTTTTTTTTTTATCAGAAATAATAATTACATCAAGTAATAGGATTAAATTTACATTAAATCCACCTCAGAGCAACACCCTTAAAAGGGAAAGGCCAATTCACTGATTCAGTCTCAAAATGTACTAACAATCTAACTATCAGTTTAGAACTCTGATAAATAATTAACTTAACTACAACCAAAATTACCATATCGATAGCTAGTAAACGTTGAAGGGTTTAGAGTTCTGCAGAGTAGGAGTTGGCAATATTCACTCTCATGCAACATTAAACAGACCAGCAGGTATATTCCAAAGCATTTATTTAAGAAATAATGAAAGTAAAAACATACAATATATGATCTAATGAATGGTACTATCTACAAGTGTGTGTGTGTGTGTGTGTGTGTGTGTGTGTGTGTGTGTGTGTGTGTGTGTGTGTGTGTGTGTGTGTGTGTATGAAAACAAAAACAAAATCGTTGACTCAAAATGGCGGCTGGGAACACCTAACATGTGTGGCTATGCGGCTTTGGTGTCACTGAAGTCACCAGTCGCTCCTTTTTTCTCCTTAAAGAGTTAGCTGCTCGACGCAAACTCAGCTTCATAGTTCCTGTTGCTTGCAAAATCAGATGGCAGACTTTGTGCCGTAGCCACTGGTGCAAGATTAAACTTTTCACTATTGGTTAATCTGAGGCCGGCCGCTGTCGCCAAGTGCTTGCTCATGAGAGAATGTTGGGTCTCTGTAAATATAACTATAGAGAGTACGGTCTAGACCTGCTCTATATGAAAAGTGACCTGAGATAACCTCTGTTATGATTTGGCGCTTTATAAATAAAATTGAATTGAATTGAATTGAGAGTGGGGCACACTATATGTCTATTTTGCCTGTGTGGTGAATAAGGTGTTATCCATTAGTATTGATAATGGAATAATGGCACACTCTGTTTGGTCACTGTATGTGAAGTGCTGTATTCCCAAAAAAAGGGTAATGCACTATATTACAAACTAACTTAATTCATTAACTTGTCAATTTTTTTTTTTTAAAGTTTTTCAGCATTGGAAAACACCACCAACACTTTCTGGCCTCTCTCTGTTATCAGTAAAACTGTAGAGCCAGCTGCACAATACAGGTGCTGTCACTGATTAGTATTTATTTTATGATGTCAGTTGTAGGGGTCAATCGATTATCATCTTCGCCAATTATCAAATCGGATTTGCAGCATTTTTATGATTATCGGAATAATTATTTTTAAAAATCTGATTGTTGATAAATTATATTCAAAATGCGCTACTTTGCCTCTCATACAGCTGCCTCTCTGTCTGTAGTCCCCACTCTGTGGTCTTAAACCATGTCCTGCCAGCAGCACTATCTGATTGGCTACATGTCACAAGTAATAGCCTGTCAACACTAAAGGTTACTGTGACACAGACGGACACAGAGGAACGCATTTGCAAAGTGGAGCAGCTTTGGTGCTGTTATTCAGAGGCATGGTAGCAGATATTGCAGAAGTTGCAATAAACATCACAATATTATGATTTATTTCTATGATGATGAGCATGCCCAGTTTCCCAGTTACACTGAAAATGCCCGAATAATGCACTTTGTTGCAGTGATATACAGTTAACTATAACAAGATAATAGAGTTTATTTATCTACCAATAGCTATATCTTTAGGTTACACTGGTGCCAGTGTAACTGGAGCTTATTTTAGTTGCCATATTGCAAACATAACATTAGCCAATGGTCATAATAATCTAAACTAATGTTGAGTCTTGCAGAGCTAACTTGAATGTGATAGCAAACATCAGCAAGTTCATTTGTTGATCCATTATTTAGTCAGCTGACTAGCAAAAAAAATGTATAGGCTATAGAGTTATTTTTTGCAGATCACTTACCAGGGCCTGTTATACTCAAACCACGACTACTAGTAAAATTACTGAAGTGTGTCTTGAAGCTGTTTCTGACTCTGTTTCTTGTAGAGAGGTGCAAGATATTGTTGTTAAAGACTTTATATGTATTGGAACTGCATCTAAGACTGCACCGATGGTGTATAGTTGTAGTTGTAGTTGAGTTGATTAATCACTTCTATTGCTATTGTACATATTAAGCTATAGTAATCATTAGTAATTAAGAGGCCTTGTTTTGAATGACAGGTTCCCTACTATCACATGTTCATATATAACATCTAAATAACTGAAACCAACTAAAGGCTTTCCAAAGTTGTTTTGCTGTAATAAATGAAGCATGATTGTATGTTAAGCATATGTCAGCCTGCAGCCCCACTTTTAAATCTCTCTCTCTTTCTCTAAACCTTCAATGCAGATGGATGCACTAAAAAAAGGTCTAAAAGTGCAGGATGGGAGTATTATACTCAACCAACACTCCGGAAGGCAGTCTACTATAAATATACACCTATTTTGTTTATTTATTCATTTATTTATTAAACTTTTCAGTTAACTTAAAAAAAAAACTGCTTGGAGCCCGCTGCACTTTTTGTTTTAAGATAATGTAATAAAGTTCTCTTTTAATTAAACATATGCTTAAAGGCATTTCAACAAAGTTTTGTGTTGGAGTTTGCGTTACTTTAAATTTTGACACCAAGATTTTAATTGTACTGCAAATGTATATCGATTCCAAATATTGGTTATTGGTCTCCTTGGCCTGGCCTAAACCAAGGACAGCAGCCCCAAATAGTAAACAGACAACCACTGTGACACCACTAGAGGTAAGGGAGAAAAAAAAGACCTGACCCTTTAAAGTCAGCAAAGTAAATAAACACATTAATATATAAAAAAAATAGTAATAGCACTTTTCTGATCTTATTGACCACTCAAAGCGCTTTACACTACTGCCACATTCACCCATTCACACAGCACTCTTTTCTATATAAACAGCACTTTTCTATAAACACACATGCACACATACACTTTCAAACACCGATGATTCATTGGAGGCAATTTGGGGTTAAGTATCTTGCTCAAGGAAGCTTCGACATGTGAACTGGACAAGCCGGGGATCGAACCACTGCCCTTCTGGTTAGTGGATGATCTACTCTACCTCCTGAGCCATAGCCGCCCCTGAAACAACAACTGACTAACACAATAGCCATGTATCCAATACAGCTTGATCAATAATAGACAGAACTGCTGTACTTACATTACCCCCAAGTGATGGCTGAAGGTCACACTCAGCAGTGGGACTCAATTCCTGCCGCATTACCCAAATCGGCTCCTTGGGCTCATCAGGTGTATAAGGAGATCTCACCGTTCTGATCTTCACCTCCTCTATGGCCTCCCTAATGTCCTTGATGGCGAGAGATATGGCATCCCTCTTATCCTGACTGTTCCTAACTGCTACAGACTCCTCTGATGGACTCACACCCTGTTTTCTGGCTGGCTTTCCTTGGTTGGCAGCTTTGTGGTGTTTATCAGAGTTGGTCTGGTACTCAGGTTGGGGTTTTTTTTCTTCCTGTAGTAGTTCATTTGCTTCATCTACGGTGTCTTCTGCAATAAAATGAAAACTCTGAGAGCTTAGGCTTTCTTTGACCTCAGCCACAATGCTGTCAATGTCCTCCTCCTGCTCACAGCTGTCGGCACGTGGGTATGGGGCAAACTCAGCCTCCTTCTCTGGGCTGTCTGACTCACCATCTGAGCGTTCATCATAGTGACGCAGACGGGAGCCCACTGCCTCCTGGTCATGGTAGTTGCCACATCCCACCCCGCTCTCCAACACACAAAAGCCTGCCCTCCTCTGTTGGAGAGACTCCGTGTCCCCAGCCCTGTCTGGAGCCAATGAAACTGATGTGGGAACATCACAGATTTCCTCATAAACATGCTCAGACAGTGAGTAAATGTCATATGGCTCAGAATAGGCTTCATCTGCAAGTCTAGTATCTAAACTCTCCAAGCTCTGACCGATCAAGATGTCGCCCCTTCCTCCAGAGTGGCTGAAGGGCTGGGTGTAGACGTGGTTGGAGTAGCCAGCATTCAGAATCTCCTCTGCTTCATCCTGTGTCTGCGGCTTTTGGATATTAGGCAGGGGTTCACGTGGCAGGGGTGGAGGCTGAGGAGGATAGTTAGGATGTGGATGGAGATGCTGCTGTTCAGCCTCGGCACTCTCAGTGTACCCCTCCGCCTCGGGCTGTAGCTGGACTCCATAGTTCCCCACCTCGTCCTCCACCTCTGGCTGCCCATCAGGCTCCAGAGACATCATGAACAGGCCTTCATCCCCCTCGGCTCGGTCATTATGGGTGTGAAAACCGCTCTCAGTGCTCCCTGAGCGGGCCAGCACTGAATCGTCCCTCTCTCTTTCATCTTCCTGTGTCATCTCTGTGTGGTGCTGCTTCTCCTGTTGTTGTGCTTTCTCTGCTTCTCTCTGCTGTCTCTGTCTGTGCCTCTGCTGCTGGGCTCTAATCCGGGCCTCGCTGTCCCCCTGTCTGCGATAACGTGTTACTGCAGGTCGAGGGATGGGTTGAGGCTGCTGGGGCTGTGGAGACTGAGCTCTGTATTGCAGCTCTGTGTCTTGCTCCCCCTTTGGCTGATGCTGTTGTGGCTCCCTGGCTCTGCTGCCAGCAGTTCCTCCAGCCGGCGCCTCACAGCGTCTGTACCGCTTTTCCTGGTTGTTGTGGTTACGGGACTGGCTGTTGTGGCTGTTGTGGTTGTTGTGACGATGGCGAGGAGGGACATCAGTTTCCTCCATCACCTCTTGGCCGAGCGCCATCTCCTGAGGGTTCATGGCTGTCTGGTTCTGGTTGGTTCAATGGTCTCAGAGAATGGTTTTAGGAGGTCATCATCAGCACCTCTATGAGGTCAGCGCAAAGGCTGGCAGGAAGAGACAGAATTTGAAAGGCAGAAAGGGAGAAAATTTGAGTAAACAGAAAGGAACGAATATGAGAGATTTTTGGAAAAAAATAAATTTTAAATTAATATGTGTGGAAATAGTATTAATTGATTGTGCAACTGACATGCATACAATCACACACATATAACCACAATAACTGGCGCATGATTTTGTTCATGTTTAAAATATCAGAAACAACATATGGAAAACAAACAAAAAGTAAAGATGTATATATCCTTGGGCAACAAAGATGGCTGAGGTTGTAAAAGACATTTTTTTAGTGTGAGGCAGTGATTAATATCTTTTGATAATGTATTCAACTAGGGCTCATAGGTGAGCATCCAGTACCTGAGACCTTTGGTTAGATTCATAGTAGTGCTACTTTTGGAATCACCAATTCAATTCCCTTTGTAGTGTACAGTCTTTTCCAACTGGATTAAAATGGGGATAGTAATCTGCAAAAATAAACTAAAACGTATTAAACTGCAACACATCTGACTATGGTCATGTCATTACGGTCACATCTGTCCAAATATAAGATCTGCATATGCTTCCCTTCTTACCAGTCTATGACCGCTCATCACTCAACACTGGGCCAGTGATGTATTCTGTAGTTAATTGCAGGCTCAGTCAAAGGCAACATCAACATATTTACTGAAGCACAATTTCCTTCAGTCGTGTGTCATTAAAATCTGCTAACCATTTAAGACACCAGAGTTGATTCAGTTTTCAGTATAATAATCTCGTAAAAAAAAAGGATTTTTTACTTTCTCTCATTGTTCTCATACACCAATATCTGTTCAAAATGAAACCCCACTGAATTACATTTTTAGGTGGAAGGAGGCAGGCAGGAAACATGTTTTCACAGATTGTGCCCCCACAAGGCTCCTAGAGACTGCAATGTTTATTATACTCCACAAAATAAATGTGCTGAAAGGAATTAACCAGTGTTGTTACAGTCAACCTGACAAAGTTATGAAACAACAAGACCATGTCAAAACCTAGTATATGGATGGACCACCCTTTAACTATTTGCTTCTCTCCTACTGTCTGTGCTCACATATACACTAATTTAATACAGCCAAATTCCCAATAAAGCTGTTCTCACTTGCATGTTTTTCTGTGTCTGTCGTCAGACAATGGAAAAAAGTATGAAATAGTTGAAACATGGCCCATTAAAACTGCATGTTAACCAGCATTCATTTCTTAGCCATTTCCAAGCTGTTGCTCTGAACTGCTAAATCACCGTACACACAAGTTAAAGACAATGGCTGAGCTGTAAAATTATCATTCAGAGAGAAAGTTTGAAGTATTCAGGTCTGTGTGAGCTGCCATGCAGTCAATTGAATGACACGCACAGAGAGGTGTGCCTGCGGAAGGAAAGCCCGACCACACACTTGTGGGGCAATGTTGGGGACTCTCTTCTACAGAAAGTAGCTAAAGTTTGTCCAATAAGTTGCTAGACTTATTAGGTTCTTTTGTAAAGAAAACTCGCTAGAGGGGTGTGAAAAGTCGGTAAGTCTAATGACAAAGGCACTAAGTTACCAACACTGCCTGTAAACAACCACCTGATGGTGCAATAGAAATTGTTTGTGCAAATTCATTTTGAAAGAGCAATGGCCAATGGGAAATCTCCAACACTCGGCCAGCCAACCAACGGTGTATCAGCATCAGCTGACCAATGGTGTAACTTTATCACGCAGTCAGTCAGTCAGCCAGTCATGGGGCTGGCCCCACTGTTGTGGTCCAGCCAAAAAACACAAACGAAAACAAATAACTAAACCAAAATGATAGAAGCCGACCATTTCTACTCACTGTTGATGCTAATTTACACTAAATACCAAGTGCCAGGATCACTAGCTGGAAATGCACATTGTAGATTAAATGTAACATCCAAGAATCTCGGGGCTGGAAAATGCAAAGGCACATGTTCTTTATGTATCTAGTAAAACGCACAAAAAATATATTGCTACATCTTAATTTACATCTTAATAGCTTTTCCCATTGGCTAAAATGCTAAATCACAGCCTGTGAATTTAGCTGACATGTTGTGTTTAGGTGGAGTGAAAATGATACAGAATGAACAATTTGCTTTTCTTTTTACTTTCTTTTTTTATCTTATAACCATGGGTAATAAGTTTAGAGAGCTGTATATGATTCCAATTACTTTTCATTTAAGGTCACTGAAAAAAATACTCAGATCCAGACCATGGTGCTTAGTGCAAAACTGCAAAGAACCAGATCATTTAGGTGATGCCCTTTCAGGCCAAGGACACACAAAGACAATGGTTTATTATCATTACAGTACTCAGAAATAGGTAGTCTGGCATTTTCCAGGCCATATTCATAATTATTACACATCTGTTTTTCCACTTACTGACTTTGGTGGTCAGTGCTTAGTTTAAAGTAATATGACTGTAAAAAATGCATTTATTGATTTTTTTTTTTTTTTGGGTGCAATGTAAGAAGCTGTAAAAGCCAATATTCCAAGTCCAGTATTCTCTGTTTTTGGTTTCCACCAAGTCCTGCGGGAAATATCTGGCTCTTTAGCAGCTAAGTGGCACACTGTGTTCACTAGCTAGTTTGTTGGAACTTGTGTTACACATTTTGTACCATTCCTCCTCTGAGAGTGCTATATTTAGATTGTTTTCCATTTGTTTTTTTAATTACAGCACTTCTTGTAGTTTGTTAGAAGGCTGAACTGACCCGAGGTCTACCCAGGTTATTATGTATCCACAATAACCATTTATATCTACTGTACATGGAGGTCAGTAGTTTTTGACCACTAGTAGTACAGTGAAGCAATATTTTTATGAGTATGTCTCTGTTTTTTTTGTTCTCGGGTGCACACACAAGGACACATACACATGCATCAATATGAAGGTGACGCAATACAAATCCCAGCCAATTATTTCATAGTATTTAATTGGTTAAGAGGTGGTGGTAACATGGCAACAAAAGCAAGGAAGAACACAAGTGCTAGCATGTAAACAGGGTTCCAAACAATGCAGGTTTTAAGCTTTTAATAAAAGTAGGCTTTAGAAATGGTTTACGAGGAAGGAAAGGCCCTCTTCAAGGATACACATAATGCCTACATACCAATTCCCCTAATTTTATCTGTGTGTCCCTCACCTATCTCTTTCCCTTGCCTCTTAGTCCCTCCCACTAAAGATGTGGGGACGAGATACAAGAAAAGGATGTAAGGAAAGAGGAAAGGAGGAAACAGGTTTTTAGAGAAATCAGAAGTTCTTTCCTCTGAACTGTCATCTGAAAAGACGTCAATTCCCGATGATGACAGTACAGCTGGATCAGCTGCCAGTCGGCTTCAACAGCACCTTAGTGTATTTGCACTTATATGTAAGGTCCAAATGATAATACATATGCACAGTTACCTCTTCCAGCATAGCAGTGTTTTCTTTTAGTCTTTCTGTATGTTTCCCCTTAAGATAAACTGTGTGAACTTTTTAAACATCTGCACATTTATTAAAACCTGCTTCTTTCATGTATACTGTGTACAGATCAGTCAGACCACAGAGTATACATGTACTTCACTGCTCAAACACTAAACAGACACAAGGAACATGTAGACAACATGTACACAACGTGCAAATAACGTGTTGTTAAGTTACATCCTTACTAATCCATTCTTTTAGTTATATAAACTTTTTTCTAGTCAGTACACACCGACTGTTCCATATTATGCATGAACGTGGAGAAATAGTATGTTTGAAAACAATCATCCAAGCTTCAAGAGCTTGTTTGTGACAATTGGCAGGCTTGAAGGGCAAGAATATTGAGTGACTGACTATCATTATTTTACCATTTCATCAGGATTAAGAGTATCGTCTAGTATGCCCCCTGCTGGTCATGTCCCTAAATTGAATTAAAAGGATAAAAAAAGTTGTTTTCCAAAGCCAGATATTCATTACAATGGTCTGCATCCTAAACCAGCATTGAAGTATTAACCTACCACTGCTGTAGTTTTTTCCCGACACAATTGTTAATATTTTTAATGGTAAAAAATTAAGGTTTGATGAATGGTTTGATGAATCCACTAGTCTGTTTGTTTACCAAAATAAGGGCAGTAGCTGAGTAAAAGGAGGCAACTTTATCTTAATGAAAATAATTTGTCATAAAACTGCAATCCAAATATTTAACTTTTTAAGGCTAAACAAAAAAGGAAGAAAAGGACAAATTTAGAATTCAGATTTAGGAGATTCTTAGCATCTTAAATAGTGGCAGGCAACCTCTAGGCTTACAGCTTCCCATTGGCTGTTGAGCAGTCAATGGGAACTTAGGACTGTCACTCACTCAAACTGTGCAAATGGTCAAATAGCTCAGAATTATGTGACATTGATGTCATTGTTAACGTGCTTTAACCTGTTGTCGATGTGTTGACTATGAAAAGTCAATGCATTAACAAGGCGTAAACAGTGTTAACAAGACGTTTGTGTGTAGTTTATGTGTTGTTTACATGTTAAAAATCACATTTTTGAACTAGCTGGCTTTCAATAGTCAATCACTGGTCATCCACACTCTGCGCAACCCCCCCTCCCCAGTGCATGCCACTCAAGCTCAATAAAGTCAACGCATGACTTCAGCAGGAGCTTTGCAAACACAATGGCTGAAAATAACCGCTGGCAATGAAAAAAGTGCCCATCCCTCCTTTGCAAACAACAGCATACACAGCAGAGACAAGTAAACAGAAGAAAATGGACAACAAAAAGCTAGCTAAAAGAAAGTTAAACCAAGCCTGAGGTAAAACAACAGTGAACATTGGAACTGCTTTTCCAAGGTAGAGAGAGTAAAGGATCTGAAAGGATTTAATACTGATGCTGATTTAGCCACACATCTGACTGATGATCTGCCTGCCTAATTACACCCTGCTAGATTTCTTTGATTTGATTTTAGAAAAACATAACCACGTTGCTAAGATGGCTATGGTTAGTGTAACAGTCTGTGTAAGCCTGGTACATGTAAAATAATTATAATCCACAGCTTAATTAAGTTAGGAGGATATAATTTAAATTTATAATTTATTTATTATTTTACAACAGAAATTATGTTCTGTATGTTTTTTTGCATATATCAGGTGGGTTCTTTGACTACATCAACACTAACCCAACGTAGGATACTCATACATCTGCTTCCTGCCCTTCCTGCCCAGATGACCCACATCAATACAGAGCTGTCTGGCATGCCAGCTCCAACTACCGAGGAGCTATTGCAGACACAAGTTAGCAGGGGACAGGGTAAGACCTTATAATTGTATTACAGCATCCATAGCTGTGCATTAAGTGGTTGTATCACTTGATCAAATAATATCATTATTGTTAGCAGTTTGCATTTCAGACTGTTGTCAGTTCTGGTCAAACTATCAAAGCTAGGTGCTGCTTTCCTTATTCTTACTGAAAGTTGGAGAACGCACAATAATGTATTTAAAAACAAGCCAGGCCCCATCTGGCATGCAAAGTTTAATTAGGAATATTTCGAAAGTACTATCACTTTTCTTCCCTTAAAATGTAAACATCCATAAAGCAAACTGTCTGATCACACATCTAATTCTTTCTGCTCTTTCCTCTTCAACCCACCTACTTTGTATTATTTTACTTCTAAATAAAATATAGCCTGACAGTATTTCTAAAGTGTCAATTTTTATGTTTTGATATGCTTCTTAGACATCGCTTTTGAGAAATTGCATGTCTGGTATTGACTCAAATATCCATTGCTCCAAATAGTAATGTGATAACTTTTGAAAACACACTTCATTGTAAAATAAATAAATTACATAAATATTTATATAAAGTTATAAAAATAACTGGTTGGAAAAAAAACAAAATATATGTACAGTATATTGCACAACACTCCAACAATTTACATTTAAAAAGGGGTAACAGCAGCTATAACCTCCTAGGAATAAAACCCTTACATTGTCCATGAGGATCTTGAAATCAGTAATGGATTGACCAAACCCAGCAGCTTGGTATGACCACTCTGTGAAACTGTCTGTCTTCCCCTGCATCTGGAAGGTTAGCTATAACCCAAAAGTCATTCCAGATCCTCCTTGCCAGGCGCAAGACTCCCTCCTGCAAAATGTATGCTTCGATGTGTGGCAGTGTTGAAATGCACATCTGTGGCTGTTGGTTGCAGCATCTTCTCTATATCCAGGCAGTGACTGTAAAACATGTTATTTCTAGCTATGTGGTTTAGTTAATGTTTCGTTCTTATCGGTTTGTATACCTGCTCTCTTCAGTTGCCTGCGCATGGGGCTTTGGAGGCAGAACTGAAGCGCAGTGCAGAGGGAGGGGGAGGGACCAGGAAGTTGTACTCTTTCAAATTCTCAAGCAAAACCCAACCTCTTTTCAATCTTATCAACTGCACCTTTAAACTAGCCATTTCCAGCAACTCCCTGTCAGATCGTCTGCTTATGTTTCAGTGTGTTTCCCTATGTGCCTGTTGCCTGCGAGCCGTAACTTGTTGTCTGTACCTGCCTGCTAGCCTACCTGCTCGTCCAACCGTCTGTCCACAAGCTTGATCCTCTTCCTTTTTATCAATTAAAGTTCCTTCACTGCACCTGCCTGCCTGTGCGTCTTTGCTTGGGTCCTCCCTGCCTGTGCTGCTTCCACTAGCTCTGTAACGAGCTAAGGCTGATGGGAATGACATTAGTTTTGTGGGTATCTAGTCATAAAGTAAATTGTTAGAGAAATCAAAACTTTGACCTAATGATGGTGCTACATGAAAAGTCAGAGGACCACCACAGTAACAAACTATCCTGAGTTGTCAGGGCAATCCAACCAACAGCCGTTGAGATATTTCACTCAAAACCACAAATGTCAACTTCATGGTAGCGCTATAAGAAAAGGGTTTTCTAAATCAGTAGGATTCAGCACTTATAAACCATGAATGTCTATAACAAATTTTGTGCCAATCTGAAATATTTCTGTGAAGTCTCGTTCTGTGTCTTAAAGGCTGTGTTTTCAGTTTCTTACTATCATTATTTCCTGTTTTCTTTTGAAGTTAATCACCTGTCTTGTTGCAGATGCTTCACTTCCTGCCCCAATTTGTCTCCTGCCTCTGTGATTACCTGCTCCACCTTGTGTTGCACCTGTATCTCATTACCTCCCTCCCTTGTGTGTAGTTCTTGTCTCCCCTTCCATCCATACCAGACTGTCTTTGTCCCTAGTTTCAAGTGTTCCAGCCATACTTTCCTTGTGTAAGTTTACGCATTAACGGATTTGTTTGCCTTGTTCTTACTGATCTTCTATGTACTGAACCTTCTTGTGCAAGTAAAGTTTGGGATTTTTTTTTACTTTTTAGACCTGTCTGTATGTCGTGCATGAGTCCTTTGTCAGTTGACCTGCTGCTGGTGCTAGAGAAAAGTCAGGGGATCACCAAATTCACTTGGACTCATTAATGTCTGTACAACATTTTATTGTAAACTGACTGACCAACATTGCCATCCACAAAGCCTTGCTGCTAGCATGGCAAAAAACAGAATCCAGGTAGTAACGTGTTTCTTTCAAAACCTTCTGGCTGTTGCAAATTACAGGCATATACTTGCTGTAGACAGTCACTCCATGCCTTACATTGTATGAATGGTAGACTACTTCAGCTAATTATGTTATTAAATTATGATTATGATGGAGTCTACTCCTGTAGTGTTGATACAGTATAAAACCAATTAGACCAATATATAGGTGTTTAATGTGACAGGTTAGAATGTAGCTCTGCCTACCTCCTTTTAGGCATGCCTGTCTAACAAATAATAGCAATTTTCAGTTAAGTCAGTTGGCACTATGTGTTAATTGATGTTTTTCTGGTGTTCTGTCATTTCACATTGCGATTTGTAATGTTGTGTCTTAACAGGGATGGCAGAGCTCCATCATGTGGTGACATGTATTTAACTTGGCAGCAAACAGAGAATCTATGTTATTGTTTTCAGGACACTGTTGTTGTTTAGTAGGGAGGATGCACTATTTCAAGGCTGGATCATCATTATGCTTCCTCTCCCCCCTCTCTCACCCTCAGAGCTTTGACGGTGACAGGATTGCTGGTTGTCATGGAAACCAGCGGGTAATTGCTCTCTGTGGAAGGGTAGATGAGGAGGTGACCTCTCCAGGGGCACTAGTGTTCTCCCACCTCCACCAACATGGCTGTCACTTCTTGCCCTTTACCAACCACTATAAAAATGTTAACGGGAGAGTCAGTGTGAAAGAGGGGTTTTACCATTAGTATCTGAAATATTTTCGTGGTACATCTCCTGTTCATGTTCTCCGTCGTTGGTGCTATTAAGTCACTACTGTGATATCTTTTTATTTGTCTTTTATAGTCTGCTCAGAGTCATTGCTGTGTTTAATGCCTCCATCTTTGGAGCCTAGTTTTGTCCCCACACGGTGCACCATTTCCGACAGAACACTCTTTTTGAATGGTTTTCTTTTGCTAATGTGAGGAATATTTCTTTTCAGTGGGCAAGTAGTCTTTCTTTGCTAATGTCATTAAACCAGCACGCAAAATTCCACTATATGAAACCTCACCAACACATGATGTAAAATAAACACTTCTGATGCCACCTAATTTTTTAAAGCTGTTTTTCTTTCTCAATTCATATGTTAATATTCAGGTAAAAGATTAGCACAATATGACTGGTGATTCTCCCTGAAACAAAATTGACAGAATATGTCAGGTCTGGAGTTGTTTTGATATAAGACTACTATAGAAGAAAAAATAATTAAAATGAACAAGAAGAATACGGTATGTTGTTGATCTTTTTGTTTCCATGTAAATTCAGCTCTATTCATGATGGAGACAAAAACTTCCTGAGAACCTTATGTTCATCCCTAGGTATAGTTACAGCAGTTGAGATTGTGAGTGAGAAGAAATTGCAATATGCTGAATATAAAGAACACAACAATGCATCCATCTGCCCTGTGCTTGGGCTGTACAGCATCTCTGGCTATAGTGCAGGTTGCCAGATCCAGTTGGTGAGCACAGATATTGGTTTTCATCTCTGTACAGGTATCAAACTTGGCAGCCTTACTGTGACAGTATGACTCCAGGAGGAACACAGTCATTGTGCTGTTGTTCAGCAACAAATACTTACAGCACATAACTCAACTTAAAACTACAAACGGTTGTTTATTTCTATTTGCATATGGATGAAACAAACAAGACAATGTTCATTGGTAAGCTTTAGAGGTCAGGCTAACTGTTACCTTCTGTTTTCAGTCTTTATGCTCAGCTTGGCTAACCGACTCCAGCTCTGTATTTTACATAATGACTTGAAATTTATATCCATACTCTCACCCTGAGAAAAAAAAGCAAATAAGCATATTTCCCAAAATGAGTTCCCAGCAGTCCCTGTGGAAACTCCAGAGGATCCTCACAAAATAAAGAATGTCACAAAAGGAAATTGACTCAGAACCATAAAGAATGATTACATTGATCCAGAGTTTCTTTTTCAACTATAACAGTATATAAAAGAGAAAACTATAAGGCATTACAGCATAGAAAACAAAACAACTGCCTACTTACTTACAGGCCACGGTGACGTTACTGAATTTGTCTGATTCACAGTCAGCTGTTAAAAAACACACAGTATATACATCCAGTTAGAAATGAATCATAAATCGTTGCTAGTCAAACATTTTTCTGTATTATGGTTCATCCTTATGGATTAACAAAACTGTGCAATTCCAAATGCAGCCAAGAAACGTGGCTTCTTTTGCCTGGATTTGGAAGACAGCCTGTGCCCTCTTTGGAGTCCTCAAAATATCAAAAACCATTTGAGCCTTAGCTGATCACTTAAATGATAATAAAGAATGTGTTAGGGAAACACACTTCAACTTATGAACTTGGAGAACACATAATAAAGGCAATGGAGGGTGTAAAAAACTGAATTCAACTTAACAACCCTGAAAAAGAAGCTGAATGAACAGACAACATCAGCTGTCTATGAATACCAGACCAAATCCACTAAGCTCATGCACTGAGAAGATGTCAAAGGTCATCAACCAAAAACAACATGAGTCAGTGGACGGCTGGAGAAATATCAAGGAAGACACACACAACGATCTACTCGCTTATTTGACCACCTGTTATCATGTGACCAGTTCATGGCTAGTTGGACATACTGCGCCTGAATGTGCTGTTTAACACTCACTACTTCAACAAGGCTGAGTGCAGTGATCCTTCTCTATATTGGGCTGACATTATTTATCAAAAAGCTACAGCTGATGTTATTACTGCAGCATGACACTATGACTGTGTTGCAGAATACCCAATTCAGTCCTCCATGTGATGTGCTAACGAATGGAGGGAGAAGCAGTGAATATATGCAAGGGAAACTGTCAGCCTTGTCTCTGTGTCTCACTCCACATATAAAGACTCCACTGGATGTGATTCCAATTCATCATTTTCTTACTATGGATTGTAAGAATGTGAGTGGTAAGCTGGCAACCTCAATGTACATTTTATATTTATTTTATATATTTCTATGCTGCAATTTTATGTTACATATTGGCCAACATATACATGATACCATTGCTGCATCCCCAAAATGAAGGCCCAGGAACACATCCATCATGTCCATCTTCGTCTTTGCAACTTTTAATAACATATGGCCACAGTTTAATACAAGCATTCTATTTTTCGGCAGCATAAAAAAAAAAAAAAAACCCTGCACCCTCTGCACTTCCAGAAAGGGATAGTGCAAGCACCTCCCCTATTATCCTCCCCGTTTTTCATCTCCACAGCAAATGTATATTCAGGTTAATATTTTAAACCTTTTTACAACCACTATACAAAGCCTATACAAGCCATTTATGGAAAATAAAATGAACTTAACTGGGCACATGGATAAAAGAAGAAATGTAATGTGTTTTCAGAGCAATATGCCATTATATATGGCACTTCAAGAAGATTTAATCTACATCCACCAAGGATCCTATACCTTAAATGTTCAAAAGTTCTGTTGTATATATATATTGTTGTATATCACTTCAAGTCTCCTGTTTTTAATACTGAATATTATATAGGCAAAACTGAGCGCTGCCTGATTTCCAGATCAAGTGAACATTCAAAAAGACCTGGAAGTGCCTTTTATGAACATCTGATGTCATGCAAGGAATTTAAACATCTAACTGATGTTGTAAATGTCCCGATAGGTTGGACTTGCAACTTGGAGGTAACTCCTTAGGAGGTCAATCACCCATGGACAATAACACTGAAATAATTGATAGAAGGAAACGCTCAGACATACAGTGCATTCAGAAAGTATTCAAACCTCTTCCCTTTTCATGTTTTGCTAAAATTGTTTAAATTAATTTTTCCTTCTGTTCAATCTTTGCTCAATACCCCATAATGACAAAGCAAAAACAGAATTTAATTTTTTCTGCAAATACATTAAAAAAGAAAGACTGAAATATCACAGTAACATAAGTATTCAGACCCTTTACTCATTACTTAATAGAGCACCTTTGGCAGCCATTACAGAGTCTTCTTGGGTATGATGTGACAAGCTTTGCACACATGGATTTGGGGATTTTCAGCCATTCTTCTCTGCAGATCATCTCAAGCTCTGTCAGGTTGGATGGGGAATGTCTGTGGACAGCCATTTTCAGATATATCCGGAGATGTTTGATTGGGCTCAAGTCAGAACTCTGGGCTTTCACTGAGGAAAGGCGTCTGGCCACTCTGCCATAAAGCCCAAGACTGGTGGAGTGTTGCAGGGATGGTTGTCCTTCTGGAAGTTGCTCCCATCTCTAAACAGGATCTCTGGAGCTCAGCCAGAGTTACCATCCAGTTATTGGTCACCTCTCTTACCAAGGCCCTTTTTTCCAACGATTGCTCAGTTAGGCCGGTTGGCCAGCTCTAGAAAGAGTCCTGGTTGTCCCAAACTTCCACTGTGGAGACCACTGTGCTCTTGGGAATCTTCAATGCAGCAGAAATTTTTTTGTTGCCTTCCCAAGATCTGTGCCTTAACACAATCCTTGTCTCTGAGCTCGGCAGTTCCTAAGATCTCTTGGTAAGGTTTTATCTTTGATATGCATTATCAGCTATGAGACCTTATATAGACAGGTTTGTGCCTTTCCAAATCATGTCCTAACAATTGAATTTGCTACAGGCGGACTCCAATTCAGGGTGTAGGAACAAATTTTTTGTCATACCTGCTTTTAATTTCAGTGTGCACTTACAGACTAGTGTGCATTTTACGCAAATTGGTCGAAAGAAATGTATTCTGATTTAATAAAAATCTCTTGCCCTTGCCTTTGGCAAGAAGTGATAGAAATTATATTTGAATTATGCAGAAAACACAGTTGAGTTGTTAGGATGCTTCTTTATAGTGGCTGAGGTTCAAAGTTAAAGAACACTTATAGCCAGGCTTAAAATCATGCTTGTGCTGTCATCTAATGGTTGCTGCTTGCTGTTGTGTTACAGTGGAGTGTGGTAACATTTACAGACGACATCAACCGGCCCAACTGTGATGAGTGTGGTCAGAAGTGCCACAAAATTAAACCTCTCTGTGAGGTCAGAGCAGCAATGATTTTCCTCTATACAGGATTTAGTGAAGAGTAAAGGCCAGTTCATGGTTTCCACTTGCCCAAGGACGGATGCAGACTGCCAACACTAATCACTATTCTATTCTTACTACAATTGGGGATATGCGTATGTGGACACGTTCAGCACATGTGCACTAGAAAACATGATGGATACCTCCTGACAGTGAGAAGAAGTGCTCCTCTGTTTGTCATATTTGGCTGAACATGAAAAAGTCCAAAAAGAAAACAGTGTGCGAGGAAATAAACAGTACACACACAAAATACATGAAACAAATGTCTAGTTCACTTGTCATGTACTCAAATTTTGGGCTGCACGCTGATGTTCGTTCAGGGTCCACGTGAGCCCTTCTGGACTTGGGCAAATGATGAAATTTACAACATACGGACCCACACAGACCCAGGTGGACATGCAGACATACCTCGAATTAACCTTTACTTTTATCTGCATAACGTAATGCTAGGCAATCAATTTTTAGTATTTAGCAATAACACATCTTACTGGAAAAAACCCACTTGTCCGCATCTTGATAGCCATTTGTAGCAAAGACATGGGAAGCCTGCATGAATCTCATAGGACGAACATGCAGGAATAACCACCAATAACCAAGCCTGAGTGTGATAGGCAAGCGAGCATGCTTCCATACCATTTTGTTTGCTACCTTCTCTACTGTAGATTAATGAGAAGAAGTAAGTAAGAATAGACAAGTTTCTAAGCAACATCATCAGTGAGATGTTGGTACGCAGGTGGTAGAAAACAAATGGGTATGGGTGAGAGTTTATGAGTTTTTTAGTGTCTATGGAGTGTCTGGTATATTTGGAGAAATCAACATGCTTATGTTATGAATATAATAACCATGCCTCAAAAATATTGTCAAACAGCAGGAATTTCATGATAACATCAATTTTCTGTTTTTTTTATACTAAGATTACTTGTGTATATATATATATATACATACATACATACATATATACATACATATACATACATACATACATACATACATATATACATATACATACATACATATACATATACATACATACATACATACACACACATACACATATACATACATATACATACATACACACATACATACATACATACATACATACATACATACACATACATATACATACATACATATATACATATATATACACATACATACATACATACATACATACATACACACACAAATATATATATACACACACACACATATATATACATATAAACACACACATATACATACAGTTGTCAAAAGCACAAGTCCAAACCATTGCGCCAAAACTGAACAATGCTAATTAGAGGGTTAGCAAAAAATAGCATAAACTCCTGTGCATGATGAGCCTTGATCAGTATATATTTGAAAATGAGCGCCAGACTCCCACTTAAGGATGGGTGCTGGGGGAGGTCGGCCACTCACCTCTGATTAGAGGTGGGGGGAGGTCGGCCACCCACCTCTGATTAGAGGGTGTTTACATTGTTTTTTAAATATACATTTCATGATGTAAATTAGTGTATTGTCAACTATTTTCATTTTTAATCGTAGTCTTAGTCCTGTGATAAAAAGTCCATGTAAGTTTTAGTCATATTTAGTCAACCTAAACCTTTCTATTTTTTGTCACTAAAACTTTGGACATTGTAGTCTGGTCTTAGTCAAAGAAAAAGATAAAGATTTGAGTCTAGTTTTAGTCACGACCAAGAATGGGCATTTTAGTCAAACCTCAGCAAACTGCTTTCAAATAAGCTTTCATCCAACTGATTTTAACAGCTAAGTCTGGAAAGATCCAGTGCAATCTAACTGAAAAGTAGACTACATTTAGCTGTAACATGGATTGTATGTTTACACCAAGACAAAAAAACATGTTTTAAGCAAAAGGTTGGTCAGCATAGCTGACTGGGCTACTGACTAAATCCCCATTTGCAAGCAATGTAGCAATGTTCCATTTTTTAAAGATGCTAATAGGTAATGTTACACGACTGCCTTTAGTATTTGGCTTAATATGGCTTTAAAAGTAAAAGTTTCTGTCTGTCGCGCCTTAAAATGTCTCTTCAGGTTTGTGGTTTTCTTCCCAGTGATTTTGTAGCCACAGGGCTTTTCTCCTGACAATAAAGTTACTAAAGACTCCCTTTTTCTCTCAGCGACATTATATTTGAAGTGGGTCCAAATGTCAGTCTGTTTGGTTGCCATCATCTTAGTTTCCCCTCACTATATGTTATCCGATCTAAATAGCTAGGTCCAGTCTAGCACTTTGGCAGCTAGTTCATGGGTGAGCTGGTGCGCTGCTGGTGTACACAATCACCAGAAAGATGATTTGAATGCACATGAAGCAAAATGAGCAGCACAGCCATTCAAAGAAGGACATTTAGATTATGTTATTGTTTGGAAAAAAAAAAAACGCTATATGTAATTTGGTCTAGAGAGATTTTGGTAAAGTTTTTATTTTTTAAACTAGATTTTAGTGTGGTCTCTTTTCATCAACAATATTGCCTATTGATATAGTCACAGTTTTTATGACGGCTTGTTATTGTCTTGTCTTAGTCACTGATAACACCGATATAAATACGTCCCAAACAGTTTACTCAATGTCAGCAATGGTGTTGCAGGGTTCATTTCAACAGATAAAATGTCGATTTTCATAACTTCAGTAAGAAATGTCAATATCAGCACCAGTATTGATGTACTTTTCATCAAAGTACAGTCAGTACCTCTAATCGACTAAATAACCAGACGGTAATGTCTGGTTTTAGCTAATCCAACAAAATTAAATAATTGATAATTAAATACCTGACAAATAAAAATACTTAAACAAAAATAAAAATCTGATATTGCCATTACTGATCATTCATGTGCAACATTGCAACACTGTCCACACTAGTCACAGTAGTAGTCAGCAAACTCAGATTAATTAAAGGTATAGTTAACATGGTAGAAGTGGTGGCAAAATGTCAAAATTGATGGTTTACAAATGTATAATCTGTATAAAATGTTGGGTTGTTTATAAACTGTTGTTGTAGCGATATGTTCCCAGATCGCAACAATTACTTTGGGAAGTAATAATTAAGCTGTAATAAATCAGAATGATCCTTAAATTCCCTTTACTAACTTGAATGGCAGTAGGAATCTGTAGAGTCTATGCACCAGGGAAACAGTGAGACAATGTTGACTAGTCACCTCTCTCTCACAATGCTGACAGAGATAGACACACACACTCCCAGTCAAACCACTGTCTTGAAAACAACAAGCCAGGAGAACAGAGAGAATCCGACACAGCAAGGACCTAGTCTCAAACCAACAACCTTTGGACTCACAGGCCACAGTGCCAACCTCTTAGCTACAACACCAGTATGAGTAGAGCAGTATTATATATCCTTAACATTTTTTATTTGAATAGATCACCCAAAATCCACAGGGTGCATGAAAAACTAGACAATCCCTAGAATACTTCCATAATATTAATATTTAGATCTTTATGGTGTGTCTGTAGTTCTCCATAGTCAATCCAGAGTAAAAACAAATTAAAGACATCTTCTTACAGTATACAGTATACACATTCTTACAGTCTGCAGTGTTTTCTCCTAAGAAAGAAAATTTATGCTGGTGCAGCTCACTCAGATCTCATTCTGATCTATTTTTAATGCTTGGTGATTTCAATATTCACACGGATAGAGCCTTTGATCCTCTAAGTCTTTCTGGCACCCCTTGATGCATTTGGTTTCACCCAGTTTGCAGGTGAATCTACTCTGTCACAGTCTGTCCCTCTCTTCCCTTGGCCCCAGCCTCCAGCCTCAGCTCACTGGTCCCAAGATATGTTTCTCCCCTCACCTCTCCAGACCCACCTCCCGTCTGTTATGTCAGATCACTTTATCAAATTTGAAGCGTTACTAGCCTGCATGTGTAATGTTTGTGCTGATGTATTTACCACTTGCCACTTTAGTCCTCCAATCACCAAGCATGCTCCGTCCACCGCTTGAGCAGCATTTTTCCTCTTTTTAACCAGTAACGATAAATCTTAGATATCTTTTTGACACTGTAGCCAAACTTACTCAAAAGCAGCGACCTCGTAGCTGCTTCCCCTTTAAATTTCATGAGTTTACATTTTTTTTCTGCAGAGGAATTGAGATTAACTACAAAATTAATTCTCATCTCCAGCTACTTCTGCAGAATTTGTAGAGCAATATTCATGTGTTGAATCCCAAAGTCTTTTTTTTTTATCTCTTGAAACATTGTCTAAACTGGTGTTGGCTTCTGTTGCTGTGGTTAAACCTCTAGTTAAGAAACCACACGTTGATCTCTCTAATAATAATAATAAAGACCAGTCTATAACCTTACATACTTTTCACAATGACTGGAAAGAGTTGTTTCAGCAGCTTTCAATCCACCTAACTAACTAATCTTTTTCAAAAAAGATTACTTTCAGGGTCTTACTTACTGTGCTTATTGTGGATTCAGATGCCACCTCTGTGCTTCATACTTGATTTTGAGTGTGGCTTTTGATAACATAGATCACTGTATACTCGTAGACTGACTGGAAAACTAATTTGGTGTCTTTGGCCTAGTTGTCATGTGTTTAAAGTCTTAATTATCTGAAAGAACCCACAGTGCTTCCTATAATAATAATAATACTACATCCCTGTTTTCTGATGTGAAATTTGGAGTAACCCAGGCCTCTGTTCTTGGCCCCCTGCTTTTCTCGCTTCACATTTCATCTCTTGGCAAAATTATACAGTTGTGGAATTAATTTCCACTGCTGCCTATAAAGGCGGATGACTGTTCTCAAATTATTAAAGTAGTGGCCTGCATGCCTGTCTGTTGTGAAAAGCTATGTCACATAATTTCCTGTTCCTGAATTCAGATAAGATTGAGATGTTGGTCACTGGCATGGGTGGACATAGACACCACTTTGATCAAGTAACAGTAACCCTCGACAACTGTGACAGCCAAGAATCAGTCTTTTCTGTCCATGTCAGATAGCGAGACCCTAATTCATGCGTTTTATGTCATCCAGACTTATAGTAATGTTTTGTTTTTTCAGGCCTGCCACATGCTAGTACTAAAAGTTTCCAAATAGATGCTGCAGCCAGAATTTTAACTAAATCCAGAAAATCTGACCACATTGCACAAATTTTAGCTTCCCGTCATTGGCTCCTTATCCATGTCAGATCAGACTTTAAGGTGCTTCTAATGACAATCTTAAAAGTTAATGTCCCTTTTTATGCCTGTCTGATCTCCTTAAACCTTATATTCCATCCTGTGCTCTCCTCTCTCAGAATACACGGC
>NC_053418.1:30049828-30063828 GCF_016859285.1 Xiphias gladius
TATTTTTTTTCTTTTGGTGCTTTTTTGACTCATGCAGCAGCTTTACATGACTTTTGCTAAAATTCTATGGCATTTTATGTGTGGGGGGGGGGAATCATTCATGTCTCTACATCGTGGTATAAATGTTTCCAATCTGGTGGAAAATACTAAACCAGTTTTTTCTTCTCTCAAAATCCAACATGTGCAATATGTGTAAGCATAGAATTTAAACTCCTTTTAAATCCATAAATTTCCTGAGATTGTCTGAGGACATTATTTTAGTGGTAGCGTCAGGCCTGGTTGTCACAAGACTGCACCCTTGACCTTCAGGGGGCAGCCTCAGCACCTGCGAAAGAATTTAGCCATGTAGCTCCAATCACTATAAATATGAGGATGATTGTTAACAGAGTATGCATAATGAAATGCTATTCAAACGGCAAACTACAGTGTGAAATCTTAAGGATCAAAAGCTGAAGTCAATTTGATTTTTGCATTTTGGTGACATTTTTAAGTGTTTCGAAACACATTGCCCATCAACAGATTGCTAAGTGCTTTAGATCTCATGGCCATTTATCAAAACTTACAAATTTTTAGAGCCTACAACATTTTAAGACAATTGCAGCGCAACCTGAGCATAATCAGACTACCACACCAAAATAAAAACAGTACTGAAGGTTAGCACACTTGTGCCAATTTTTTTTTCTTTTTAATATATATCCAGCCAACTTTTGAAAAAAAAATTTTTGCAGTGTGGATATGTATAGAACAATTACAACCAAAATTTCTCTTCTCAATATTTTGATTCTTAATAAGTGCTAATATAAATTAAGTGCGTAAAACATAAAATTTTACTCAAATATATAAATAACCCAAATTAAAAAAACAAAACATGAGCCCTAAGAGACATAATTTATGTAATTTGCTTGTCTAAAATTTACCACATTAGCATTTTAAAAATGTTTTTACATTCTGATGTAAGGCCTTATACGTGTTATGAGTGAGTGCTCTTATAACGGAAGATCATGGGGGGCTTGAAAGGTGAACATCCTGTAGAGGAGCTGCGGAAGGTTTAGCTGACACAGGAGTGGTGGTGCATGTCTTGCAGTCAGTTAAGAAAGTGAAAGTGGAAAGAGGCTGGCTTCTACAACAGGACAATGATCCAAAGCAAACCTCAAAGTAAACCATGCACTTCAAGAAAAACAAGCTGAAGCTTTCAGACTGGCCCTCATATTCCCCTTGTCTGAACATTGCTGAAAACCTGTAGGTAGATCTTAAACATGCTGTCTATGCAGGACAGCCTAACATATCTCAGAATTTGAAGTGATCAGCAGGAAGAGTGGCTGAAACTTCATCAATCAAGAACATAGACTCTTAGCTGCTCTCAGCTGTTACTTTTTAATCAAAGTTTTTTTATTTGTTATTTAAAAAAAATAATAAAAAATAACAGTTGCATTAATACTTGAAGAAAGGCTCATTTTAATGTTGGATTGCTGCAGGGTTTAGATTTACTTTTCACTTCAAAAATCAAAAATATAGAATTTGCCCAGGGGGCATCAGTACAGTAGTTCATCAAGTGACCCAGGCAGCCACAGACACAGAAGACGTAGACTCAAAATAAACAGCAGGTTAAAAAAAAAAAAAAACCTTTATTCCAGATGAGTTTTATTTTCTTGGTAAGTAGATGACAAAACACTGAAAGTAAATAAATAGAGAGTTAATGAGATGGTAGGGCTTATTCATTAAGGACATACCCTCCCCTGAAGTCGAATGAAGAATAAATTTGAAAAAAACAGAAGCTACATTGTCATTTTTAAAAGCTTGTTGAACCGTTAAAAAAAACAAAAAAACATTTCTGCATAGATAGACTTGTATTCAAAGTTTGTGTTCTAGGTTTTGCACGGATGTTAAAATACCCCCACCATACAGTTATGATATGCACACATTCTTGATGAACAAAACTAAAGAATTCTTGGCTCAAATATACTAACTTCAAGATTATCTATAATCACGTACACAGTGATTTGAGGTGATAACTTCCTGGCTTGCGTTTTAGAGAAGTTAACTACAACATGGCAAGGGTATCATGGAAACACATAGTGACCATGTAATGGAGAGCTAGGTTATTTTGGCTCACCATGCTGTGCACACTGAGGCCACTGAGACCAAATGCAGCATTTCTTTTTCTCCAACTTGCCATTTTGTCAAGTTGGACAAAAAACAAGCTAATGTGGCCAATCAAACAAAACCTCTATACAAAGATGTAATGGCACCCAATTTGCTTGAAGGGCCCAACAGGATGCCACTGGGATGCATGTGAGCACGTAGCGTGTGTACAATATAATATATAATATAATATGTCCATGGCTACACTGATGAAACAATGTCATGTATTTGTTCACTTGTGTGCTGATATTGTCATTGACAGAGCTAAACAACTAGTAACAACCCAAAACAAAAACAAAAAGATGGATCCTATTCAAACTGCATCCAATTATACTTTCTAGGCAACTATGACTTCAGATTTGTTAGATACAGATTTAAGAATACCATTCTTCCTTTCTCAATATAGATGACACTATGTAGAGGGAGAAGCTATCATCTGTACCTTCAACATTACTGAAGGGATGAACTGTGCAGAAACAGCACGTTACAACAGTTAAAGGAGTGCTGCAAATAATTCCTTAACAAAAAGACAATGAAGATTTGACCTTTTTTGATGTAACTATCTTGTTAAAAAATTGAAGTGATATAAAGCAGCTTGGCCTACTGTTAACTAGCCTGGTACAAAATAACAGGATAAGATTTCAAAAATAGTTATGTTGTAATTTAGCAGTGATACCCCACAAAACAATGACTATTATTATCAAATAGTCCAAAGTGCTGTTCAGTTTTCCACTATTTCACACTACACACCTTTAACAGATGAAGTAGTTGTAGAAACGGCAGCACATAGCACCAGTTAATGTCGGGGGAACTGCCTTCCCTAGTACTCTGTCCTTCAAAGTCAACCATCAGCACCACTAAAGTGGTAAAGCTAACATTTCTCTGCTTATGTATTTGTGTAGTGCTTAACTTTTCACATTGAAAACTTTTTATTTTTTAAGCTAGCGACTAGGTTTTTGGCTTTCTGTTGCAAGCTACTATAACTTAGCACTTAGCTACACATTTAAGACTTACTGACTCTATTCAGCTGTAAAATTAGAGGGCAGAAATGAGCCAGGATCAATAACGTAGGATCAACAGAAGAAAAGACCAAGGCAAAATGAAATGATTAATAAATGTTACTGCCTTTAGAATGGAAATCTGGGAAGCCTCAAGGAAAAAAACAGGAGACTGGCTGTGCTTAAAAGAAACAATGGCAACAAGTGAGGGCTGACTGAATTTCAATGCATTCATCTAAAGAGGAGTGAACATTAAGCTGGAAAAAGTCTTTCAATTTCAACAGGAAGACATTTAATCAGTACTACGATCATTCCATTCTATTCCATAGGTTTATTTAACTCCAAAATGGGCAAAACTTAAAATAAAGATATTAAGCATAATTCAAAACAGACTTTACAAAATAAGCATAGGAATAAATGAGTTTAAATTATTACAACTTAATTAATGTGAAATATTTCATCGCTTACTTTTTTTATTAAGAATTTTATTGAAATTAATTTTCCCTACATTAGCTATATTAATACATACATTATTCCAATAAAATTGTCTTTAATTATGATGAAGTAAAACTTCATAATTATCAACTGAGTTTTAATTACTTATTAAATTACAGCACATATCATTCTATATATTTTATAATTTCTCATTTATACAATATTGGCTATTTTGGCATTCCATAAATTCAGGTACAGCAAGCGTGATTTTTAGTGTTCCTCCTCCTGTCGCAGCTTCATTGAGTTTCTTTGCTGAAATATTCGAACAGAAATTAAGTAACGTGGATGAATGGCAGGCTGGCAATAAACCAAGCAGTTGAAATTTATCCCGAGGCATTGAGACATCTGAAATAAGTCATAATCAACTAAAAGATGCATGCTGAACCAATAGGCTTTATGTGTGCAGATTTCCATTCTGAAGGAGTACTGGCTCAGATTAAGCTCAAGAAAAAATGAGATGATGTGGTTTGATTAAGAACAACCCATCCGCATCCTCTCTATTCACTGTCAAGAGGATAGGAGAGTACCTGGGCTACCCAGTGACTGGTTTCTGAAGTCATCACTTTATTTGAAGCACTATTAATTACTTTCAGCACTACAGTAGGTAAGCTGATCCTAAATCTTTGTCTAAAGGCAACTTCAATGTTAAGAAGGGATGGGGCTATCTGTTCTCTCTTTTTCTCTCACGGCTGCTGATCAATGACAGTGTCTAACCACCTCTTATATGCCAGGGCGAAGTGTCTCTGCTCGGAGTTAGAGCACCTGTCCAGGATACCACTTACAAAGCTGTGCTCAGCGGACAGGGTGGGGAGGGCAGGCAGCAGGACACCTCTCTTCAGTCGCTTGCTGTCACGCAGGCCTGGCAAGGACACCCTGTCTACCTCCATAGGTTCACTAGCATGCCTCTGTCCATTCACACTCTCGTCCCAGCCTGCACAGCTTTGAGTGTCAACCTCTGGCAGGCCTGGGTCGCTGTTGTTAAGGTAGACCAACTCGCTGCCTCCATTACTACTGCAGTGGTGCTGGTGTTCCCTCCTCCAGTGGTGCCACAAGTAAAAGACATGCCGCCTGGAGGGGTGGAAACATATCCAGCATCTTATTATTGAAATGTACTGCACAAATACACTATATGGCCATAAGTACACTATGTGGGTACATGGTCCACATACTATGGTGTACCTTTTGGTCTGGGGTTGTTTCTCATGGATTGGGCTAAACTGTAATTTCACTGTCTTGGAATGACATGTTCAGTAGTCAAATATAGGTGCACTGTCCACATACTTTTGGCCATATAGTGTCAAATAAAGCTGAGTCTATTATGCCACGAGCATCCATATTACCAGTTTCATTGCATGGCTTTTTTTTACCTGCCATGAAGGACAAAGCATAGTGAGCAGTAAAGTAAAACTTTCAAAACATATTCCTAACAGCTCCTGGCAAGTTAAACTGCAAAGGGTCAAGTAAAGTGTGAGACTTGTCTGATGGTTTGGCCCTTAGGTCTGATCAGATTTCCCATTCTTCTGGAAAACTGATTTACTGTGCCTAAAGAAGTCAGTTTGCCCAAATGGTGATATTCATTATTTGAAATAACTGCATTGCAGTTACAGGTGTGCAACTTTCTCATTCTTTTTTTATATCTGCGTATGAGTCAGCACCTCACTAGAACTAAAGGTGTGCGTTTCCCTCAGTTTTTTTTCTTTCAATGTGAAATATGCATCTTAAATATTAATGGGAGGAAACTACTGGTTCTAGGTTGCTTTACCTAAGTAAATATATAAAGCAATGTTGAAGCAGTCCGTTACAAGTAAAAGTCCTGCATTAAAAATACTACTTCAGTAAAAGTTCAGATGTATTATCAATTAAATGAACAAAAATAGCCCAATTGATAGTTACATTATAGATTAGATTATTCTATTATTATTATTGACTTGTTAATATACAAGTGGAATTGTACAGTTGCAGCTGGTTGAGGTAGAGCTGATATAAATTATTTTATATACAGCTGTTGTGGCTGTGCAGTCGATAACACTGTAAAGGCTACAACCTTATAAAGACAACCTGTCTATAATCAAGTCCTAACAAACCTTATATTCTTGTAATACCTGATAAAATATGTTAGTGTATTACAAATATTTTTGATTTCATAAAATATTTGAAACAGGGTTAAGTCTGGAACAACAAAGTGATCTAAATTGAAAAGAGGTTGGAATATTCTTACTCTACTGGTGGATCTTTACACTTAGTTACAGAAAATAAGGTTTTTAGGAATTAATTATAGACAAATATGAATTGAAAGAAGATATATTTTTTTTTTTACAGTCAACAATGCATAGGGTTAGGGTTAGGGTCAGGTCGGTTTCACCCGTTTATGATGTGTACAATTTATTTGCAAACTGCAGTATCATAATAAGTCACTGCAAAATAGCAAATGCCCTGTGTTATGTATACCTCTGTAGCCCCACCTGTGACTCCAGAGGGTCTCGTGTCCAGGGAAGGACTGGATCAGGTCTGAGCACAGCTCCATCTCCTGGCCGAGAAGCTGAAGGACTGTAGTGAGGCTGAGCTGCCTCTCCTCCTCACCTGCTGCCTCTGCTCCCGACAGCTCCCTGTTAGCTTGGGCGTGGCTGTGATGGTTGAGACTGGTGCTGGGGACTGTGCTGGACTGGTGCTGGGGTGAACAGGTGATGGTGGTGGAAGATGGAGTCTGGGAGAGCTCAGTGATCAGCTCCTGGAGCAGGAACTGGCGGTAGTGGAAGCCACTGTGGTCAGACACGTGCATGGACACCCATAGACGCATAGAGGACAACTCATCATGGAAAACCTGTCCGGAAACATGGGAGTGAGCATAATAGAAGACTAATATTAAGGAAATATAACACGTATTTGGGAAATTAAATTGAAATGTGGTCAATTTAGCCATCAGGTGATCTTATTCAAAGTATTCCGCTCAATAGACTGCCTAGAGTAATTTTTGCACAAAGTATGCAGACAGATTGTAGGACTGCAGTATGACTAATTTTTTTTTTAACCACTCAACAACTCGAGATCCCATTTTTGACATTGGCACATGATCAGAGCATCATACAAGCTGTAAATGTTAAAAGCTAAAATTATACTACTACTCGTAAATGGATATCTACTGTAGTGTACCTCAACTTCTATGGCACCCAAGTTTTACCACTGAAGTACAGATTTTGGATGGGATCAATTTGATAGATTCATAAAAAGGATTGTAGTAAACAAAGGCAATGCTCATTGAAGGATTGTGTCCTTTCATTTTTTATTTTTAATCATGTGTACAGATGATTGTCATAGTAAATGTAAAAAGCACCATATTTTGAAATTTGCTGTTATGTCGCTTCTCAGTCAGATCAGTCACATGGACCCATTATGCAGATCTTTTTTTAGATTTAAATGTATCAAAAAATAAAGGAATGATAATCTCGCTGAAACACAAGCTTCCAGCATCTAGCTTGAAATCATCCAGAACTACAAATACTGGGGAACTGTGTCTGATGACAGAAGCACTTTAGAAGTGCTTAATGTAACATTGATGTTTATCTGATGTAATTTAATCATCAAGAATTGTATCGAATTGAATCAATTCTGGACTTTGTGAACTGAAATCTAATCGATTCGGTTGACCAGTGCCTTTATCCAGCCCTATTTATGACTACTTTAAGATAATGAAATTTGGAATGTTTTTTGGATCGCCTAGATGTAAAACAAATAAAAGGACTTTTGGTTTTATTCCTGAAGCAAGCAAGCTTAACAGCCACAGTTCAATAAGTGGTCAGTTTAACTTGGGTATGGTCTGATAATGCCCTTGCACTTACTGTCACACACTCTGCTTTTGTGGTGCTGGATATTGTTGGCCATCTGCTGCATGTATACATTCTTTTACCGTGTGTAAATAAATTGTGTACTGTGTTTGCAAACTTGCTTGCCACATTTTTGTTCAAATTATGGCATTTAACTAGTCTCAAAACCCGTACACATAAAAATCTGGCAAGAGCACACAACAGTATACACGAGCGGAAAAACATCCTCACAAGGGAGCATTTCTGCTCCCTGTGCACAAATGCAGTCCTGCGAGCACGGGGCTGTGACAAGCGCAAGCTCGACCCTCCTTATGCGCTTGCTACTGCTCAACACTCACTCACTCGTCAGGTTGACTTTTGAAACTTTGGAGGCAGGGGCAGCGGCTGATGTCTCTCCTCATTTGATTTTGCCCTTTTTTTTTTTTTTTTAAGGTTTAAACACAATTGAGTAAAAATAAGTTCAGTAACATGTAGGCCACTTAATAAATAAAAAAAATTAATAAATAAAAGAACTTCTTCCTCGTCCTACCTTGACATTGCCCTTGGCCATGTGCTGTAGCACCCAGATGCGATGGGACCAGGCATTGTAGTTGCTGGGATAACGGTAGGCAGCGTCAGAACACACCTTCATCTCTTGGTGGAGTGTCCTGGCCAGATGGTCACTGAGCTGCTGGCTCCTCTCTCCATCAGCCTGCTCAACTTCACCCTGCTGCTGCTTCCTGCTGCAGGCCACAGCAGAGAACTGACGCAGGATCTGCTGCAGCACCCAGCGCCTGCAGGGAGACATCAACTTCGGAGTTCTATAACTCTATTAACCTACAGCTGTACAGCTACTGCTAAACCCCTTTTTAGAAGACAGTGTCGCTCCCTCTGTCACTGCCATCTGCTGTTATGAATACAAAATGAATTTCAATGTGCAGCTGAGGATGATGGAAATTCAGTACTATTAAAAGCACCCTGTTAAGAAAGTAGTGGACAAGTGAAACTGTTGACTTTTTTGTGGTGTGTAACTGCATAATTTAACCAATGACAAATATTCAACATTTCAAACACCTAACTACTTGACTTCATATACACCGTACAGTTACATTTTAGATCTGGCTCCCGGTCTGCAAAATACCTAGATACATTAATGTCTTGACAATTGTAAACCCACTGTCAAACCCACATTATTTTTTATCAGCATAGACCGATGTTGAAAACATGCAGGTAACATTAGCTTGCTTCTTATAGCTCTTATAGCCAGTTCTGACCACTGCTATCATCGGTTTACTTTACTAATGTCACTGGCAGTGGATTACTTCAGTCTTAGTTAATTAATGTTAATTGTGTAACAGCTACACTGCAACTTTAGTTTGTTTGTTAAGATGCTCTGTCCAAGTGCACAAGCCTGAAGAAGCCAAATTGACTATATTTCAAACATGCCTAAAGGACATAAGACCTGGATATCCAGCAATTTCCTGCTATCAAAGTCTGACAAAACTTAAGTCATTGTACTTGGTCCCAAACACCTCAAAAACACTTGCTGGCATTGCCATTAGTCTAGGTAGCATTGCCCTGGCCTCCAGCACCACATTTAGGAATTTCTGAGTTATTTTTGATCAGGATGTCCTTTAACTCTCACATAAAACAAACTTCAAGGACTACCTTTTTTCTCCTATGTAACATTGTGACAATGAGGCACATCCTGTCTCAAAAAGATGCAGAAAAACTAGCCAATGCATTTGTTACTTCTAGGCTGGGCTATTACAATTCCTTCTTATCAGGCTGGCCAAACAACTCTCTAAAGACTCACCAGTTGATCCAAAATGCTGCAGTGCGAGTATTGACAGGAACTAGAAAAAGATCATTTTTCTCCTGTATTAACTTCTCTGCATTGGCTCCCTATAAAATCCATCCATTCATTAGCTACACCACTTATCCTGTGAGGGTTGTGGGGGGAGAGGCGGAGTACACCCTGGACAGGTTGCCAGTCTATCAGGGCAGGGCAGACATATAGTGACAAACAACCATTCACGCTCACATTCACACCTACGGGCAATTTAGAGTCAGCAATTAACCTAAGCTGCCTCTTTAATGTGGGAGGAAGTCGGACTACCCGGAGGAAACCAGTGCCAGCACAGGAAGACACAGAAAAGCCCTGCCTTAACCAGGGTTCAAACCCAGAACCTTCTTACTGTGAGGCAACAGTGCTAACTACTCCATTAACGTGCAACCCCTTCCTGTAAAATCCTGAATATAATTTAAAATCCTCTTCCTAACCTACAAAGCCCTTAATGGTCAGGCATCATCATATCTTAAAATTAAAAAGCTCATACTACCCTATTACCCCACTAGAACACTGCGCTCCCAGAATGTAGGCTTACTTGTCATTCCTAGACTCTCCAAAAGTAGGAGGGGAAGACAATTATGGTGGCAGAACCATTGGCAACAATGACAGCCTCTTAATGTTTCTTGGAGCCATCTAGAAGGTTTTTGCACCTGTCTGATGGTAGTTTCTGCCACTCTTCCATTGCTTTGTGTTCAAGCTATTTTAAGTTTGCAGGAGTCTTTTTGCAATGGCAGATTTCAGCTCTCTCCAAAGGTTTTCAATGGGATTTAGGTCAGGACTCATTGCTGGCCATGTTTTCCTTTTAAAAGATTCTTTTGTGCTGCTGGGTGTGTGCTATGGGTCGTTGTCCTGTTGAAGACCCAAGACCTTCTCCTCAAAGCTAGTTTTCTGACACTGGGTGAAATATTTCACCCTAAATGCCTTGGTAATTTTATGATTTCATCATCTCTTTGATACATTCAATGCCTCCAGTACCAGAGACACCAAAGCAGCCCCACAGCAAGATAGAATATCCACCATGTTTTACTGTAGGTAGGGTGTTCTTTTCCTTATGGGCTTAATTTTGTCACCTGTAAGAAAACAGATATACTGCATTCCAGCTCTACTTTGGTTTCATTTGTCCATAGAACTTTATCCCAGACTGACTGTGCCTTTTAAACATTTGCCTTTTTGTGCCTCTCTTTAGACAAGGATGTCCTCCTTGGCCTTCGCCTGTAGAGCCCTTCTTGGTTTATTGTGCAGCATGTGGTACAGGCTGAAGCCACCACCCCAGATTGCTCTAGGTCAACCTGAAGTTCTTTAGATGTCTTACATGGTGTCCTTTCCACAATCTGCACCAACCTTCACAGACTGGTCTCATTGACTTTCTTCCTAGCACCGCGTCCTGGAAGCATCTTAATAGTTTTATGATTGTGAAACTCCTTGATAACATTACATTTTTGATAATAGCATTTCTGGTGCTCTCTTGTCTCCGCCATTGTGAAAAAGAAACTGGAAACAATCAGCCCCTTTCTTGCAGTTAAACCATCATTCATTGGTTAATTCAGGTCATGTGAACACTGAAAATTAAGCACAGGTCAGTCTTGTTTGTTTTATATTTTATTTGAGGAACTATTTTAACTAAGAATTGAAATTCATCAAAAGGGTGTCAATAAATTTGTCAAGCGTACATTTTATGTCTATTTTTTATTTTACTATATGAAAGCTTTTTTTTGTTGTTGTTCAGTAAATTTCGAGATTTTATTAAGTGATTGATTTACAAAATTGGTTCATTTGCATTTACTTCTGAAAATATTTTAAATCTACTAAAATATACTAAAATATACAATCAAAAATTTAAAAATAAAATACAATACATGAAATAATAATGATACATAAATTGAAAGAACACCTGGATCAATAGACATATATTAATTATACATTTATAATATATCGTATGTGTGTGTGTATGTGTGTGTGTCCGTGTCCACTGTCTGTTGTGGCATGTTGATATATACTGGGCAGCAAGATATGGTCAATGATAAATGTACTGCACTTATACAGCGCTTTTCTAGTCTTATCAACCACTCAAAGCGCTTTACACTACAAGTCACATTTACTCATTCACACACACACACACACACACACACACACACACACACACACACACACACACACACACACACTCATTCATTCATACAGCGCTTTTTCTAAACATACAGCTTTTTCGATCACTCACACAACCAACGATACATTAAGGACAATTTGGGGTTCAGTATCTTACCCAAGGACACTGTGGCATGCACACTGAAGGACCCGGGAATCAAACAACCAATCTTCCAATTAGTGGACGACCTGCTCTACCTCCTGAGCCGAAGCCTGGCTGTCTCCTTCTCCTCAGGGAAGTTTTAATTTTGAAATGTTGTTTAGTTCATTGAAATTTGGAATTATAGAGTTGAATTGGTTTAAGTAAATGTTCTTTATTTCATTGAACGATTTACGTTTTAGGAGAAGTTCACCTCTGTCTCAACCTCAACTCGAACAGTGGCCACATATTCTGATTTCATTCAGTTCCAATGATTTTTTGTGTGTTCCTTGTTAGATTGCCAGTTTTTGGTCACTTTTTGGTTAGGATCTGCCTCTGCTTTCTATTTAGATATTATGCCAATTCGTAATCTCTGTTTAGGGACACATAACATTCTAAACTACTTTGGCTTTTAGTTTCTTCTTTCAGGTGGTTCAAATAGGTTTCTTTATATTGTGTTGTAATTTGGTTCCCTCGAAATGGTGTTGTTGTGAGACTGGTCAGTGTACTTCAGAGGGGGCAGTTAGTCTCAGCACCAACTGACATAAGGGACTGTTTTCTGGGATCACCTCTTGGGATTGGAGTGGAGGGTGTCTAGGAGGCTGGATTTAAGGTGCTAAAATTGAAGTGCTCTCATTTGAAATTGCAGAATTCTGCATGTAGAGATTCTGTGGGGGTATTATCCCAATGGGTATAGCTATTATGACTGAGTGGACCCAGTACTTCATTACCACATCAATCCGTACAATAAGCAGGATAACACTATCAAATATTTTAATGCAGATTTTAATTGGAATTTGGAAGTTTTAAAATCTTCTTTTAACTCCACTTAGAGCTCTTAGAGCTTTTTCTTTTAGTGCATTTACTGCCATGTTGAAGCTTCCTGAAACAGTTATTGTTATACCAAGGTAGGTATAGCTCCTACTGTGTTCAATTACTTTATTATTTATGGTGAACTGGTATTTATTTTCCTGGCATCTGGGGCATTTTTGAAAAATCATTTTATTAGTTTTCTTCATATTTACTGCCAGGACCAAGTTCTGGCAGTATTTTTCTGCTATGTCCAGTGTTGCTGTAGTTCTTGTTCATTATGACATAGTAGAATGAGGTAATCAGCATTAAAGAGAGACTTCACCTCTCTATTTAGGATGGGAGAAGGTAGGAGCAGCAAGTTCAGTCTGTAATACAGTCCTCCATGCCAAATGGAGTTAAAAGCTTTTTTGAAATCAGTAACACATGCAAGTATCTTACCATTTTTTTTTGGTGTACATGTTTGTTAATTAAAGTGTGAGGGATATATACATGGTCGGTGGTGTGGTGTTTTGAGGGGAAGCCAGTTTGATTTTTAAATATCCCAATACTAAAAAAAAACAAAAAAAACAAAAAAAAAAAAAACCTCCTAGAGCCAAACCCTAAACCCAACAGGAAGTCAGCAATTTTGAATTTACTGTGCAATTATGGCGCAGTTTTTGCCATTTACAGGCATTATACTTTAATGAACTCCTCCAAGAGAATTGATTAGATCATCTTCAAATTTAGTCAGTGCAATCTAAAGACCTTTGCAATGCTAAATTGCATGGATTGAGTTTTCATTGAACGGTGTCAGTGGCAGCATGGCGAATTTTGTGTCTCACTATAAAGAAGGAAGTTCTTATAACTTAAATATACATTGTCCAATCTGCCCCAAACTTCACGTTTGAAAACAGTCCCAGCTTGAAGACATCTACATGGTAACATTCAGTTACAACCAAAGCCCCAACTACCTGCAACAGGAAATGACAGTTTCTAGACTTTGATGTACTGCTCCTAGTTGAGCAGATCCACCTCAAATGTGGTCAGAAAAGACCTTGATGAGGCTTTATTATGAAGATTTTCATGTTGGCACAGCGAATTTCAATGTTTCGCCATGAAACAGGAAGTTGTTGCTACTCAAATATCAGTTGATAAATCTGCCCCAATTTCACATTTGATAAAGAGTCTTGGCCTAAAGACATCTACATGCCAATATTCAGCCAGTCATACCACCATCAAACTAGCAGCATGAAATACTTTATACTTTGTACTTTCATGTACTCCTCCTATCAGGTTGACCAGATCCATGTCAAATTAGCTCAGAAAAGCTTTAAGACCTTGATTATGCTATATTGTGAAGCATGTCAAGTCAAGGTGAGAAGACACTAATACTACTACTAACAATACTTTTCCATGCTGTTCTGTTACTCAAGTGAAAAATTGTTCTGAGAATGTATATCTTAGCTGAACAGGAGCCAGGTACACAGGGTGTGTAGCATTTCCCTGATGTCGTCCAGCCCAGAGGTAGCAGGGGGAGTCCTTACAGCAGGGGGGTTGATCCTGGGGTTGTAAAGAGGAGGAGGGGGTCTTGGATGGTCTCTAAAGGTCCTAGTAGAGGAGGGGGTGGATGGATTCCA